>NW_027518682.1:23347500-23352500 GCF_043159265.1 Tasmannia lanceolata
GGGTTTAGGGTTTAGGGTTTAGGGTTTAGGGTTTAGGGTTTAGGGTTTAGGGTTTAGGGTTTAGGGTTTAGGGTTTAGGGTTTAGGGTTTAGGGTTTAGGGTTTAGGGTTTAGGGTTTAGGGTTTAGGGTTTAGGGTTTAGGGTTTAGGGTTTAGGGTTTAGGGTTTAGGGTTTAGGGTTTAGGGTTTAGGGTTTAGGGTTTAGGGTTTAGGGTTTAGGGTTTAGGGTTTAGGGTTTAGGGTTTAGGGTTTAGGGTTTAGGGTTTAGGGTTTAGGGTTTAGGGTTTAGGGTTTAGGGTTTAGGGTTTAGGGTTTAGGGTTTAGGGTTTAGGGTTTAGGGTTTAGGGTTTAGGGTTTAGGGTTTAGGGTTTAGGGTTTAGGGTTTAGGGTTTAGGGTTTAGGGTTTAGGGTTTAGGGTTTAGGGTTTAGGGTTTAGGGTTTAGGGTTTAGGGTTTAGGGTTTAGGGTTTAGGGTTTAGGGTTTAGGGTTTAGGGTTTAGGGTTTAGGGTTTAGGGTTTAGGGTTTAGGGTTTAGGGTTTAGGGTTTAGGGTTTAGGGTTTAGGGTTTAGGGTTTAGGGTTTAGGGTTTAGGGTTTAGGGTTTAGGGTTTAGGGTTTAGGGTTTAGGGTTTAGGGTTTAGGGTTTAGGGTTTAGGGTTTAGGGTTTAGGGTTTAGGGTTTAGGGTTTAGGGTTTAGGGTTTAGGGTTTAGGGTTTAGGGTTTAGGGTTTAGGGTTTAGGGTTTAGGGTTTAGGGTTTAGGGTTTAGGGTTTAGGGTTTAGGGTTTAGGGTTTAGGGTTTAGGGTTTAGGGTTTAGGGTTTAGGGTTTAGGGTTTAGGGTTTAGGGTTTAGGGTTTAGGGTTTAGGGTTTAGGGTTTAGGGTTTAGGGTTTAGGGTTTAGGGTTTAGGGTTTAGGGTTTAGGGTTTAGGGTTTAGGGTTTAGGGTTTAGGGTTTAGGGTTTAGGGTTTAGGGTTTAGGGTTTAGGGTTTAGGGTTTAGGGTTTAGGGTTTAGGGTTTAGGGTTTAGGGTTTAGGGTTTAGGGTTTAGGGTTTAGGGTTTAGGGTTTAGGGTTTAGGGTTTAGGGTTTAGGGTTTAGGGTTTAGGGTTTAGGGTTTAGGGTTTAGGGTTTAGGGTTTAGGGTTTAGGGTTTAGGGTTTAGGGTTTAGGGTTTAGGGTTTAGGGTTTAGGGTTTAGGGTTTAGGGTTTAGGGTTTAGGGTTTAGGGTTTAGGGTTTAGGGTTTAGGGTTTAGGGTTTAGGGTTTAGGGTTTAGGGTTTAGGGTTTAGGGTTTAGGGTTTAGGGTTTAGGGTTTAGGGTTTAGGGTTTAGGGTTTAGGGTTTAGGGTTTAGGGTTTAGGGTTTAGGGTTTAGGGTTTAGGGTTTAGGGTTTAGGGTTTAGGGTTTAGGGTTTAGGGTTTAGGGTTTAGGGTTTAGGGTTTAGGGTTTAGGGTTTAGGGTTTAGGGTTTAGGGTTTAGGGTTTAGGGTTTAGGGTTTAGGGTTTAGGGTTTAGGGTTTAGGGTTTAGGGTTTAGGGTTTAGGGTTTAGGGTTTAGGGTTTAGGGTTTAGGGTTTAGGGTTTAGGGTTTAGGGTTTAGGGTTTAGGGTTTAGGGTTTAGGGTTTAGGGTTTAGGGTTTAGGGTTTAGGGTTTAGGGTTTAGGGTTTAGGGTTTAGGGTTTAGGGTTTAGGGTTTAGGGTTTAGGGTTTAGGGTTTAGGGTTTAGGGTTTAGGGTTTAGGGTTTAGGGTTTAGGGTTTAGGGTTTAGGGTTTAGGGTTTAGGGTTTAGGGTTTAGGGTTTAGGGTTTAGGGTTTAGGGTTTAGGGTTTAGGGTTTAGGGTTTAGGGTTTAGGGTTTAGGGTTTAGGGTTTAGGGTTTAGGGTTTAGGGTTTAGGGTTTAGGGTTTAGGGTTTAGGGTTTAGGGTTTAGGGTTTAGGGTTTAGGGTTTAGGGTTTAGGGTTTAGGGTTTAGGGTTTAGGGTTTAGGGTTTAGGGTTTAGGGTTTAGGGTTTAGGGTTTAGGGTTTAGGGTTTAGGGTTTAGGGTTTAGGGTTTAGGGTTTAGGGTTTAGGGTTTAGGGTTTAGGGTTTAGGGTTTAGGGTTTAGGGTTTAGGGTTTAGGGTTTAGGGTTTAGGGTTTAGGGTTTAGGGTTTAGGGTTTAGGGTTTAGGGTTTAGGGTTTAGGGTTTAGGGTTTAGGGTTTAGGGTTTAGGGTTTAGGGTTTAGGGTTTAGGGTTTAGGGTTTAGGGTTTAGGGTTTAGGGTTTAGGGTTTAGGGTTTAGGGTTTAGGGTTTAGGGTTTAGGGTTTAGGGTTTAGGGTTTAGGGTTTAGGGTTTAGGGTTTAGGGTTTAGGGTTTAGGGTTTAGGGTTTAGGGTTTAGGGTTTAGGGTTTAGGGTTTAGGGTTTAGGGTTTAGGGTTTAGGGTTTAGGGTTTAGGGTTTAGGGTTTAGGGTTTAGGGTTTAGGGTTTAGGGTTTAGGGTTTAGGGTTTAGGGTTTAGGGTTTAGGGTTTAGGGTTTAGGGTTTAGGGTTTAGGGTTTAGGGTTTAGGGTTTAGGGTTTAGGGTTTAGGGTTTAGGGTTTAGGGTTTAGGGTTTAGGGTTTAGGGTTTAGGGTTTAGGGTTTAGGGTTTAGGGTTTAGGGTTTAGGGTTTAGGGTTTAGGGTTTAGGGTTTAGGGTTTAGGGTTTAGGGTTTAGGGTTTAGGGTTTAGGGTTTAGGGTTTAGGGTTTAGGGTTTAGGGTTTAGGGTTTAGGGTTTAGGGTTTAGGGTTTAGGGTTTAGGGTTTAGGGTTTAGGGTTTAGGGTTTAGGGTTTAGGGTTTAGGGTTTAGGGTTTAGGGTTTAGGGTTTAGGGTTTAGGGTTTAGGGTTTAGGGTTTAGGGTTTAGGGTTTAGGGTTTAGGGTTTAGGGTTTAGGGTTTAGGGTTTAGGGTTTAGGGTTTAGGGTTTAGGGTTTAGGGTTTAGGGTTTAGGGTTTAGGGTTTAGGGTTTAGGGTTTAGGGTTTAGGGTTTAGGGTTTAGGGTTTAGGGTTTAGGGTTTAGGGTTTAGGGTTTAGGGTTTAGGGTTTAGGGTTTAGGGTTTAGGGTTTAGGGTTTAGGGTTTAGGGTTTAGGGTTTAGGGTTTAGGGTTTAGGGTTTAGGGTTTAGGGTTTAGGGTTTAGGGTTTAGGGTTTAGGGTTTAGGGTTTAGGGTTTAGGGTTTAGGGTTTAGGGTTTAGGGTTTAGGGTTTAGGGTTTAGGGTTTAGGGTTTAGGGTTTAGGGTTTAGGGTTTAGGGTTTAGGGTTTAGGGTTTAGGGTTTAGGGTTTAGGGTTTAGGGTTTAGGGTTTAGGGTTTAGGGTTTAGGGTTTAGGGTTTAGGGTTTAGGGTTTAGGGTTTAGGGTTTAGGGTTTAGGGTTTAGGGTTTAGGGTTTAGGGTTTAGGGTTTAGGGTTTAGGGTTTAGGGTTTAGGGTTTAGGGTTTAGGGTTTAGGGTTTAGGGTTTAGGGTTTAGGGTTTAGGGTTTAGGGTTTAGGGTTTAGGGTTTAGGGTTTAGGGTTTAGGGTTTAGGGTTTAGGGTTTAGGGTTTAGGGTTTAGGGTTTAGGGTTTAGGGTTTAGGGTTTAGGGTTTAGGGTTTAGGGTTTAGGGTTTAGGGTTTAGGGTTTAGGGTTTAGGGTTTAGGGTTTAGGGTTTAGGGTTTAGGGTTTAGGGTTTAGGGTTTAGGGTTTAGGGTTTAGGGTTTAGGGTTTAGGGTTTAGGGTTTAGGGTTTAGGGTTTAGGGTTTAGGGTTTAGGGTTTAGGGTTTAGGGTTTAGGGTTTAGGGTTTAGGGTTTAGGGTTTAGGGTTTAGGGTTTAGGGTTTAGGGTTTAGGGTTTAGGGTTTAGGGTTTAGGGTTTAGGGTTTAGGGTTTAGGGTTTAGGGTTTAGGGTTTAGGGTTTAGGGTTTAGGGTTTAGGGTTTAGGGTTTAGGGTTTAGGGTTTAGGGTTTAGGGTTTAGGGTTTAGGGTTTAGGGTTTAGGGTTTAGGGTTTAGGGTTTAGGGTTTAGGGTTTAGGGTTTAGGGTTTAGGGTTTAGGGTTTAGGGTTTAGGGTTTAGGGTTTAGGGTTTAGGGTTTAGGGTTTAGGGTTTAGGGTTTAGGGTTTAGGGTTTAGGGTTTAGGGTTTAGGGTTTAGGGTTTAGGGTTTAGGGTTTAGGGTTTAGGGTTTAGGGTTTAGGGTTTAGGGTTTAGGGTTTAGGGTTTAGGGTTTAGGGTTTAGGGTTTAGGGTTTAGGGTTTAGGGTTTAGGGTTTAGGGTTTAGGGTTTAGGGTTTAGGGTTTAGGGTTTAGGGTTTAGGGTTTAGGGTTTAGGGTTTAGGGTTTAGGGTTTAGGGTTTAGGGTTTAGGGTTTAGGGTTTAGGGTTTAGGGTTTAGGGTTTAGGGTTTAGGGTTTAGGGTTTAGGGTTTAGGGTTTAGGGTTTAGGGTTTAGGGTTTAGGGTTTAGGGTTTAGGGTTTAGGGTTTAGGGTTTAGGGTTTAGGGTTTAGGGTTTAGGGTTTAGGGTTTAGGGTTTAGGGTTTAGGGTTTAGGGTTTAGGGTTTAGGGTTTAGGGTTTAGGGTTTAGGGTTTAGGGTTTAGGGTTTAGGGTTTAGGGTTTAGGGTTTAGGGTTTAGGGTTTAGGGTTTAGGGTTTAGGGTTTAGGGTTTAGGGTTTAGGGTTTAGGGTTTAGGGTTTAGGGTTTAGGGTTTAGGGTTTAGGGTTTAGGGTTTAGGGTTTAGGGTTTAGGGTTTAGGGTTTAGGGTTTAGGGTTTAGGGTTTAGGGTTTAGGGTTTAGGGTTTAGGGTTTAGGGTTTAGGGTTTAGGGTTTAGGGTTTAGGGTTTAGGGTTTAGGGTTTAGGGTTTAGGGTTTAGGGTTTAGGGTTTAGGGTTTAGGGTTTAGGGTTTAGGGTTTAGGGTTTAGGGTTTAGGGTTTAGGGTTTAGGGTTTAGGGTTTAGGGTTTAGGGTTTAGGGTTTAGGGTTTAGGGTTTAGGGTTTAGGGTTTAGGGTTTAGGGTTTAGGGTTTAGG
>NW_027518682.1:23360000-23362500 GCF_043159265.1 Tasmannia lanceolata
TTAGGGTTTAGGGTTTAGGGTTTAGGGTTTAGGGTTTAGGGTTTAGGGTTTAGGGTTTAGGGTTTAGGGTTTAGGGTTTAGGGTTTAGGGTTTAGGGTTTAGGGTTTAGGGTTTAGGGTTTAGGGTTTAGGGTTTAGGGTTTAGGGTTTAGGGTTTAGGGTTTAGGGTTTAGGGTTTAGGGTTTAGGGTTTAGGGTTTAGGGTTTAGGGTTTAGGGTTTAGGGTTTAGGGTTTAGGGTTTAGGGTTTAGGGTTTAGGGTTTAGGGTTTAGGGTTTAGGGTTTAGGGTTTAGGGTTTAGGGTTTAGGGTTTAGGGTTTAGGGTTTAGGGTTTAGGGTTTAGGGTTTAGGGTTTAGGGTTTAGGGTTTAGGGTTTAGGGTTTAGGGTTTAGGGTTTAGGGTTTAGGGTTTAGGGTTTAGGGTTTAGGGTTTAGGGTTTAGGGTTTAGGGTTTAGGGTTTAGGGTTTAGGGTTTAGGGTTTAGGGTTTAGGGTTTAGGGTTTAGGGTTTAGGGTTTAGGGTTTAGGGTTTAGGGTTTAGGGTTTAGGGTTTAGGGTTTAGGGTTTAGGGTTTAGGGTTTAGGGTTTAGGGTTTAGGGTTTAGGGTTTAGGGTTTAGGGTTTAGGGTTTAGGGTTTAGGGTTTAGGGTTTAGGGTTTAGGGTTTAGGGTTTAGGGTTTAGGGTTTAGGGTTTAGGGTTTAGGGTTTAGGGTTTAGGGTTTAGGGTTTAGGGTTTAGGGTTTAGGGTTTAGGGTTTAGGGTTTAGGGTTTAGGGTTTAGGGTTTAGGGTTTAGGGTTTAGGGTTTAGGGTTTAGGGTTTAGGGTTTAGGGTTTAGGGTTTAGGGTTTAGGGTTTAGGGTTTAGGGTTTAGGGTTTAGGGTTTAGGGTTTAGGGTTTAGGGTTTAGGGTTTAGGGTTTAGGGTTTAGGGTTTAGGGTTTAGGGTTTAGGGTTTAGGGTTTAGGGTTTAGGGTTTAGGGTTTAGGGTTTAGGGTTTAGGGTTTAGGGTTTAGGGTTTAGGGTTTAGGGTTTAGGGTTTAGGGTTTAGGGTTTAGGGTTTAGGGTTTAGGGTTTAGGGTTTAGGGTTTAGGGTTTAGGGTTTAGGGTTTAGGGTTTAGGGTTTAGGGTTTAGGGTTTAGGGTTTAGGGTTTAGGGTTTAGGGTTTAGGGTTTAGGGTTTAGGGTTTAGGGTTTAGGGTTTAGGGTTTAGGGTTTAGGGTTTAGGGTTTAGGGTTTAGGGTTTAGGGTTTAGGGTTTAGGGTTTAGGGTTTAGGGTTTAGGGTTTAGGGTTTAGGGTTTAGGGTTTAGGGTTTAGGGTTTAGGGTTTAGGGTTTAGGGTTTAGGGTTTAGGGTTTAGGGTTTAGGGTTTAGGGTTTAGGGTTTAGGGTTTAGGGTTTAGGGTTTAGGGTTTAGGGTTTAGGGTTTAGGGTTTAGGGTTTAGGGTTTAGGGTTTAGGGTTTAGGGTTTAGGGTTTAGGGTTTAGGGTTTAGGGTTTAGGGTTTAGGGTTTAGGGTTTAGGGTTTAGGGTTTAGGGTTTAGGGTTTAGGGTTTAGGGTTTAGGGTTTAGGGTTTAGGGTTTAGGGTTTAGGGTTTAGGGTTTAGGGTTTAGGGTTTAGGGTTTAGGGTTTAGGGTTTAGGGTTTAGGGTTTAGGGTTTAGGGTTTAGGGTTTAGGGTTTAGGGTTTAGGGTTTAGGGTTTAGGGTTTAGGGTTTAGGGTTTAGGGTTTAGGGTTTAGGGTTTAGGGTTTAGGGTTTAGGGTTTAGGGTTTAGGGTTTAGGGTTTAGGGTTTAGGGTTTAGGGTTTAGGGTTTAGGGTTTAGGGTTTAGGGTTTAGGGTTTAGGGTTTAGGGTTTAGGGTTTAGGGTTTAGGGTTTAGGGTTTAGGGTTTAGGGTTTAGGGTTTAGGGTTTAGGGTTTAGGGTTTAGGGTTTAGGGTTTAGGGTTTAGGGTTTAGGGTTTAGGGTTTAGGGTTTAGGGTTTAGGGTTTAGGGTTTAGGGTTTAGGGTTTAGGGTTTAGGGTTTAGGGTTTAGGGTTTAGGGTTTAGGGTTTAGGGTTTAGGGTTTAGGGTTTAGGGTTTAGGGTTTAGGGTTTAGGGTTTAGGGTTTAGGGTTTAGGGTTTAGGGTTTAGGGTTTAGGGTTTAGGGTTTAGGGTTTAGGGTTTAGGGTTTAGGGTTTAGGGTTTAGGGTTTAGGGTTTAGGGTTTAGGGTTTAGGGTTTAGGGTTTAGGGTTTAGGGTTTAGGGTTTAGGGTTTAGGGTTTAGGGTTTAGGGTTTAGGGTTTAGGGTTTAGGGTTTAGGGTTTAGGGTTTAGGGTTTAGGGTTTAGGGTTTAGGGTTTAGGGTTTAGGGTTTAGGGTTTAGGGTTTAGGGTTTAGGGTTTAGGGTTTAGGGTTTAGGGTTTAGGGTTTAGGGTTTAGGGTTTAGGGTTTAGGGTTTAGGGTTTAGGGTTTAGGGTTTAGGGTTTAGGGTTTAGGGTTTAGGGTTTAGGGTTTAGGGTTTAGGGTTTAGGGTT
>NW_027518682.1:23367500-23368732 GCF_043159265.1 Tasmannia lanceolata
GTTTAGGGTTTAGGGTTTAGGGTTTAGGGTTTAGGGTTTAGGGTTTAGGGTTTAGGGTTTAGGGTTTAGGGTTTAGGGTTTAGGGTTTAGGGTTTAGGGTTTAGGGTTTAGGGTTTAGGGTTTAGGGTTTAGGGTTTAGGGTTTAGGGTTTAGGGTTTAGGGTTTAGGGTTTAGGGTTTAGGGTTTAGGGTTTAGGGTTTAGGGTTTAGGGTTTAGGGTTTAGGGTTTAGGGTTTAGGGTTTAGGGTTTAGGGTTTAGGGTTTAGGGTTTAGGGTTTAGGGTTTAGGGTTTAGGGTTTAGGGTTTAGGGTTTAGGGTTTAGGGTTTAGGGTTTAGGGTTTAGGGTTTAGGGTTTAGGGTTTAGGGTTTAGGGTTTAGGGTTTAGGGTTTAGGGTTTAGGGTTTAGGGTTTAGGGTTTAGGGTTTAGGGTTTAGGGTTTAGGGTTTAGGGTTTAGGGTTTAGGGTTTAGGGTTTAGGGTTTAGGGTTTAGGGTTTAGGGTTTAGGGTTTAGGGTTTAGGGTTTAGGGTTTAGGGTTTAGGGTTTAGGGTTTAGGGTTTAGGGTTTAGGGTTTAGGGTTTAGGGTTTAGGGTTTAGGGTTTAGGGTTTAGGGTTTAGGGTTTAGGGTTTAGGGTTTAGGGTTTAGGGTTTAGGGTTTAGGGTTTAGGGTTTAGGGTTTAGGGTTTAGGGTTTAGGGTTTAGGGTTTAGGGTTTAGGGTTTAGGGTTTAGGGTTTAGGGTTTAGGGTTTAGGGTTTAGGGTTTAGGGTTTAGGGTTTAGGGTTTAGGGTTTAGGGTTTAGGGTTTAGGGTTTAGGGTTTAGGGTTTAGGGTTTAGGGTTTAGGGTTTAGGGTTTAGGGTTTAGGGTTTAGGGTTTAGGGTTTAGGGTTTAGGGTTTAGGGTTTAGGGTTTAGGGTTTAGGGTTTAGGGTTTAGGGTTTAGGGTTTAGGGTTTAGGGTTTAGGGTTTAGGGTTTAGGGTTTAGGGTTTAGGGTTTAGGGTTTAGGGTTTAGGGTTTAGGGTTTAGGGTTTAGGGTTTAGGGTTTAGGGTTTAGGGTTTAGGGTTTAGGGTTTAGGGTTTAGGGTTTAGGGTTTAGGGTTTAGGGTTTAGGGTTTAGGGTTTAGGGTTTAGGGTTTAGGGTTTAGGGTTTAGGGTTTAGGGTTTAGGGTTTAGGGTTTAGGGTTTAGGGTTTAGGGTTTAGGGTTTAGGGTTTAGGGTTTAGGGTTTAGGGTTTAGG
>NW_027518683.1:2500-5000 GCF_043159265.1 Tasmannia lanceolata
TAAACCCTAAACCCTAAACCCTAAACCCTAAACCCTAAACCCTAAACCCTAAACCCTAAACCCTAAACCCTAAACCCTAAACCCTAAACCCTAAACCCTAAACCCTAAACCCTAAACCCTAAACCCTAAACCCTAAACCCTAAACCCTAAACCCTAAACCCTAAACCCTAAACCCTAAACCCTAAACCCTAAACCCTAAACCCTAAACCCTAAACCCTAAACCCTAAACCCTAAACCCTAAACCCTAAACCCTAAACCCTAAACCCTAAACCCTAAACCCTAAACCCTAAACCCTAAACCCTAAACCCTAAACCCTAAACCCTAAACCCTAAACCCTAAACCCTAAACCCTAAACCCTAAACCCTAAACCCTAAACCCTAAACCCTAAACCCTAAACCCTAAACCCTAAACCCTAAACCCTAAACCCTAAACCCTAAACCCTAAACCCTAAACCCTAAACCCTAAACCCTAAACCCTAAACCCTAAACCCTAAACCCTAAACCCTAAACCCTAAACCCTAAACCCTAAACCCTAAACCCTAAACCCTAAACCCTAAACCCTAAACCCTAAACCCTAAACCCTAAACCCTAAACCCTAAACCCTAAACCCTAAACCCTAAACCCTAAACCCTAAACCCTAAACCCTAAACCCTAAACCCTAAACCCTAAACCCTAAACCCTAAACCCTAAACCCTAAACCCTAAACCCTAAACCCTAAACCCTAAACCCTAAACCCTAAACCCTAAACCCTAAACCCTAAACCCTAAACCCTAAACCCTAAACCCTAAACCCTAAACCCTAAACCCTAAACCCTAAACCCTAAACCCTAAACCCTAAACCCTAAACCCTAAACCCTAAACCCTAAACCCTAAACCCTAAACCCTAAACCCTAAACCCTAAACCCTAAACCCTAAACCCTAAACCCTAAACCCTAAACCCTAAACCCTAAACCCTAAACCCTAAACCCTAAACCCTAAACCCTAAACCCTAAACCCTAAACCCTAAACCCTAAACCCTAAACCCTAAACCCTAAACCCTAAACCCTAAACCCTAAACCCTAAACCCTAAACCCTAAACCCTAAACCCTAAACCCTAAACCCTAAACCCTAAACCCTAAACCCTAAACCCTAAACCCTAAACCCTAAACCCTAAACCCTAAACCCTAAACCCTAAACCCTAAACCCTAAACCCTAAACCCTAAACCCTAAACCCTAAACCCTAAACCCTAAACCCTAAACCCTAAACCCTAAACCCTAAACCCTAAACCCTAAACCCTAAACCCTAAACCCTAAACCCTAAACCCTAAACCCTAAACCCTAAACCCTAAACCCTAAACCCTAAACCCTAAACCCTAAACCCTAAACCCTAAACCCTAAACCCTAAACCCTAAACCCTAAACCCTAAACCCTAAACCCTAAACCCTAAACCCTAAACCCTAAACCCTAAACCCTAAACCCTAAACCCTAAACCCTAAACCCTAAACCCTAAACCCTAAACCCTAAACCCTAAACCCTAAACCCTAAACCCTAAACCCTAAACCCTAAACCCTAAACCCTAAACCCTAAACCCTAAACCCTAAACCCTAAACCCTAAACCCTAAACCCTAAACCCTAAACCCTAAACCCTAAACCCTAAACCCTAAACCCTAAACCCTAAACCCTAAACCCTAAACCCTAAACCCTAAACCCTAAACCCTAAACCCTAAACCCTAAACCCTAAACCCTAAACCCTAAACCCTAAACCCTAAACCCTAAACCCTAAACCCTAAACCCTAAACCCTAAACCCTAAACCCTAAACCCTAAACCCTAAACCCTAAACCCTAAACCCTAAACCCTAAACCCTAAACCCTAAACCCTAAACCCTAAACCCTAAACCCTAAACCCTAAACCCTAAACCCTAAACCCTAAACCCTAAACCCTAAACCCTAAACCCTAAACCCTAAACCCTAAACCCTAAACCCTAAACCCTAAACCCTAAACCCTAAACCCTAAACCCTAAACCCTAAACCCTAAACCCTAAACCCTAAACCCTAAACCCTAAACCCTAAACCCTAAACCCTAAACCCTAAACCCTAAACCCTAAACCCTAAACCCTAAACCCTAAACCCTAAACCCTAAACCCTAAACCCTAAACCCTAAACCCTAAACCCTAAACCCTAAACCCTAAACCCTAAACCCTAAACCCTAAACCCTAAACCCTAAACCCTAAACCCTAAACCCTAAACCCTAAACCCTAAACCCTAAACCCTAAACCCTAAACCCTAAACCCTAAACCCTAAACCCTAAACCCTAAACCCTAAACCCTAAACCCTAAACCCTAAACCCTAAACCCTAAACCCTAAACCCTAAACCCTAAACCCTAAACCCTAAACCCTAAACCCTAAACCCTAAACCCTAAACCCTAAACCCTAAACCCTAAACCCTAAACCCTAAACCCTAAACCCTAAACCCTAAACCCTAAACCCTAAACCCTAAACCCTAAACCCTAAACCCTAAACCCT
>NW_027518683.1:15000-200000 GCF_043159265.1 Tasmannia lanceolata
CCCTGAAACCCTGAAACCCTAAAAACCCTAAAACCCTAAAACCCTAAAACCCTAAAACCTAAACCCTAAACCCTAAAACGTAAACCCTAAACCCCAAACCCCAAACCCCAAACCCAAACCCCAAACCCAAACCCCAAACCATAAACCCTAAACCATAAACCCTAAACCCTAAACCCTAAACCCTAAACCGAATTATCCACCCAGAGTGAAAATACCAAATTTTCTCCTTGAGAGTATTCACCCCGAGTGAAGAAACTGAATTATCCCAGAAAACATCAACTCTGAGCAAAATACCCAAATTCTTTCTGAAAGCATTCGCTCTAAGCATAAAATCAATTTTGTCTCTTTGAAAGCATTCGCTCCAAGCGTAGAACCCAATTTCTTCCTGAAAGCATTCGCTCCAAGCGTAAAATCAATTTGTCTCTTTGAAAAGCATTCACTCGAAGCGTAGAACCCAATTACTTAATGATTTACTGGTCTCTTATGCCATTTACTTAATGATTTTGAAAAGTTTTGGGCGAAAGTCATCTGAAATGGGAACGAATATCTCCGAGAAGACGTCTATCTAATCATACATGTCTCGGAGATGATTAATAAGCATAAAGAAAAAGAAATGAAATAAGTGTCACCTGAGAATAACTAGGTTATGAATGTCATACCTAATTGGTGTCTAAGTTCTGGTGTGCAAACGCATGCATGCTACAGCTAAAGGTATAGGATCTGTACATGAAAGTAAGAAAACACAGCAAAACACACAACACAAATCAATTCTATACATGACTGGACAAGATAAATCCTAAAACTCTAATGCAATACTTGACTCGGACCAAGATAGCCGTCCATCCCAGCTGCTCTACGTATCCCGGCCTCGGTAAGAATCAGAGTCGACGTAGTTCGATGACCTATTCTAAACTACAATGCCTAACCATCTAGAACCTCTATCCTAGACTCGATCCACTAGACTCGACTGATTTTTAAAGCTTTTTGTACGATTGCTTAAGTTCATGTGAATTGTAATTTTTAGGACTCTCTATATGCCCTAACTAATGCAAGTTGGTTAGCCTTAAGCTAATGCAGGTGTGCCCTATATCCTATGTGTATCTAGGCTGTGCAATCTAATGAAAACCATGGGCTGACTATATGCTTCCTAGTCTAGCCATCAGTTCGACTAAATGTCTAACCGATCAACTTGAGGCCTCCTAACTCTAGGGACACTCACACGACAGGACATACCATATCAATACAAATCAGGACAGCCTTCTAACTCTAAAACACCCCAAATATCTAGGACAGACTCCTAACTCTAGGGGAAGATCTCTTTGAAAAAGGTTTTGAAATATTTTTGTATTTTTGGAAGGTTTGAAATGTTTATTTTTTTTAAAGGTTTGGTTGGACTTGGGATGTAGATCCCAAGCTGCACTACGTACCCCGTGGAAAGGGATCAAGCCAACGTAGTTTGGAATAGAATTTCCTAACTACACTCCTAACAATTCAAGACTTTTGAGATTTTTAATTTTTCAGATATTTTTCAAGTGTTTTTTTAATTTTTGACACAAGATGACAGAATCCTATCGTCATAAGGGGAGGACAGACTCCTGATATCCCGCAAAGGTTGGACAGCATCCTATGCTTTGCGGGGGGAAAAGACAGAATCACGACTCTGCAAGCGTTGGACAGCATCCTATACCTTGCAATAGTGGATAAAATCACATGATTTGATGAGAGGTTGGACAGAATCCTAACTCCTATGATGATAGGACTGACTCCTGAAAGACTGAAGGACTGACTCCTATGCTAAAGACTGACTCATATACGAAAGGACAAACTCCTATTGCACAACTCTAAGAGGGGAGTGCTAATGAGACTAGGCAAGTCTCCTAAAAGAGGGGATAACTGGGACAAATAAGACAAATCATGTCTCATATGGGCATAGCTTGCCTACGAGACAAAGCATGTCTCTCTAAAAGGGGGCGACTTTCTATGAGACAAAGCATGTCTCCTAATAGGGTAAGACATTTATGCACGAGACATAGTTTGTCTCCTAATAGGGTAAGACATTTCTGCATGAGACATAGCTTGTCTCCTAATAGGGTAAGACATTCATGCCGAGACATAGCTTGTCTCCCTAAAAAGGCTCTAGATAACTCTTTCATCGCCTTTGCAATGAGTAGGGCTGACATTATTAATAGAGTGAAGGTTGCTATTATCAAGAGTGCAAGGGCTGCTTGATTTAAACAAGGGCGATGCAATAACTCAGCCCACCATAATTTGTTTTCAACACTAATGTCTTCTAATCTATTTGGCTCATTTCAACCATTTTTTTTTATCTCAGAAAACAATTTCAATTGAATAAAGATGAGGCTATCTAAATCTCCACATGGTTTAGGTTGCATTTAACAAGTGATATTTCTTAATCATAGTGATGGGAATAGATAGATGAACCTCTTCCATTAACACATGGTGTGGGGTTTGGGACGAAGTAGGAAAAAATGATTTCTTCTATATGGACTGTATAAAGAAGCAGAGGCAAAACCAATAGTCACTCTGTAACATTTTGTAGTCATCATAGTTCATACTTATTAACAGCAAATCTCCAATTCCATGTTTCACATTGATGAAGAAAAATTTCAGCATTTGTTCGGTATGAAGCCAAGTAAAATCCCATTAATATCAAGGTCATCATCATAAAAAAAAATTCACTTACCATAACCGTACTCATTGTTTAAGGAAACCAATAAATTCATGAATGGGTTAAAACCACAAGAAAAAGGACATCATATCATTTGGCAGTTTCAAACGAGCAATCAGAACAAACGAACAAAAAATTAATGACATTACAAGAAATGAATATCGACAGCAAGTGATGCCTAATACATGCAGTGAATGTAATATGCTTCAATGAACTCAACATTCATGAAACAGGACAAGCCTTTCAACTTTTAAACAAGAAAATCATGGTCCCAAAATTAACATCTTATGCAGGTCTCACATAGAAAATTCCCAAAGAAGGCCTCTATTAACCAATTCTTTACAATTCAATATTACAAATTAAGAATTTAGAAAAGAAGCAGCCCCTTCACACATAGAAAGGCTTTCACAGTTAATCATATGAATTTTTTTTTATCATTCTAAAACCGAAAATACACTTTAAATATAAAAATCACAAAGCATTCAAACCAAACATGTTAAAGGAAAATAAAACAGATCAGGTACAAGGAGAAAAATTCAGACCAAGACTCAACGTTTGGAACTTTACAGATCAAATTAGAGTCATTTAATCACTGCATAATCAAAGCTAATTCTAATCAGAAATTAAAGAAAAGAGAAGAAATTACCTAATAAAAAAGAATGAGTACCTGAACTGCTGTTAGGGTTTTACTTGGGGCAGATTGTGATTATAGCTCAAATTAGCTTGCCACATATGCCGATTTCACAAGCAATGTTCGGCCTTGCTCGAGATTCTTCCTCTTATCACAACTTTCTGAATCAACACCTCTTTCTTTTTCTTCTTCTCTTTCTTCAAAATGAAATTTCAGATAATGATAACTCCAAAATGACTCGAAAATGATCGAGATTTGCAATAACCTCCAGCAGATGAGTTGAATTTTAAGGTCTGTAAGCAGAAATTAAGGCCATGGCTCTGATCTATGATTCTCAATACAAATCGCACATTCAAGGTCAAATCTAATAGAAAGGACGAAGAGAAAATCTAATCTAGGAGTTTGAGGTTAGAAGAAAGGGGGAATATATAGTTTCTGACAAGGAGAATAGCAGATCCAAGAATAAAAATGATTTGCGGGCACTCAAGCTGACCGGAGAAATCAATCCGGCTAGAAAAGCTGCCGGAATCTGATCGGACTCGTCGGAGAAGAAGAGATTATGGCCGGAGAAGAAGGTGTCGGAGCTAGGGTTTGGATTTGGATTTGGGGGAAAATCTCTCTAATCTCTCTCTAAATCTTCAGATCTGAAAATGAGGCTCCTCTCCGATCTCCTACTCATTTTCTCAGATCGCAGATCTCTCTCTGCAATTTTTCAGATTATCGTGCTTAGCGCTGCCGCCATTAAAGCTTTTAATTGCGGCTCTCCGATTGAAGATCTGATCTCTATAATGATGAAATCTCCAGTGAAATTGTCAGCACATACGAAGATTGATCGGATTCCATGATTAACGACCGGATCCGGCGAAATTCTTGCAAGAATCAATGAAGGTAGCTGAATGGAATAGAAAGATTTGACCAGCCGGACGATCGAAGGAAGAAGCTTGCCGGAGTTCCGACGAGTTTCGTCGGAGAAGAAGACTAGAAAAAAGAACGAAATCTCTCTTTTTCTCTCTCTAATTCTCACACTCTCTCTCTCTAATTAGAAATGAAAAAAAAACTAGATCCTTCACAAATGAGGCTTAAATGGGTTTTTATAGGTTTATTTTGGAATTGACATTGGCACTAAAAATTGATAAGGCGTGCGGCTTTTTGATGAGCACGCGACAATTTGATGAACGTGCGGTTTCGTGTGTCCCATATGGCCCAAGCTCGGCCCTGTTCAGGATAAATTCGCCCCCTTTTTTTTGTTTACACTATGACACCGCCTCGGCTCAATCGCTAGGCAAACGCATTCGGATTCTGACGAAATTTTGCAAGGACCTAGATGAGACCCTAAGCTAGCCTAGGGTGGAGTTTGGGGCCCTACCTCATTGATTTGATGGGGTTTTGCACAAAATTGGAAGGATTAGGACACGGTCAAAATGGGGTGTCTACAGGATGTGAAGAAGAGGATGGTTGGTGGCGGTGCAGAGATGGAGATGAAGGTAGAGGATGGTAGATGGAGGTGAAGAAGGTAGTGATTGGAGAAGAGGGGATGGGGTTTGGATTCCAATGATGGCCGCCGGAGAAGATGACCGGAGTCTTCTCTCTCTCTCTCTCTCTCTCTCTCTCTCTCTCTCTCTCTCTCTCTCTCTCTATTTAAAGATGAAGATGGGGGGGGGGGGGTGCTGTGGTAAGAAGAAGAAGAAAGTGGAGGTGGTTACGGTAAGGGTGGCTTGGCCGGAATGGGGCTGGATCCCGGCACAGCTTATCGGAGAAGAGGATGAAGATGCAAGGAGGGCTTGATGGGGGAGGTGATGGAGATGAATGGAGGAAGAAGATACAGAGGTTGTGGTGGCTGGTGGAGCCAAAGTGGAGGCACGGCGGTGGTGGATGGAGCTCCCTATCTCCTCCTTCTTCCCTCAATTTCTTCTCTTCTATATCTCTCTCTCTCTCTCTCTCTCTCTCTCTCTCTCTCTCTCTCTCTCTCTCGAATTTTCTTGCAAAAAAAAAAAATGAGGCCTCCCTCTTGAGAAAACGCTAGCCGGACCTTTTATTGAAAGGTAAATGATATATTCCACCCCCTTTTCTGCCTTTGAACAGCCCTATAGTGGTTTATGACTACTCTTTTTTAATTTAAAAGGGGGAGCCCAGGTAAAAAATAGGGTAAAAAATTCTTTTCTCCTCAAATGATCCTAACCCTCTAATTCGATCCAATGGCTGCTAAGGGTTGCTTACAACCAAAGTAATACCAGACTTACAAAATTACCCTTGTAAATATAGCAAACCCCCTTTTCGCCCTGAAGAAGGAAAATGATATCAACACACCAGATTTTGATATTTGCACAACTCAACTTGTCTCTTCTTCCTCCCTTATGATTTTTGCAAGGTATTTTATAAAATGATAATGATCACTGATGACCCCTTAAACACCTAAAGAAGATAAGCTATCTAACATGCCACGGAGCTTAGGGGTACGAATAGAAGAGTGACAATATCAAAACTCACAAGCATTTCACAATTTTTTTGCAATTTTTAGGAACACAGGTACGAGGACCAGGGTCGGCGATTCCAGGGTACAAATGCGATTTTGGATTTTCCTGGGTTGTGAAACATGTTCAGTGGGCTAGGCAACAACAATATTTCTCAAAATTTTCGGGTTTATTTCGCACTTCCGGACCTTGTCCAACCTCGGGATTTCATTCGAATACGCGGGTTTAGGACCTTGTCAAAATGGGGTGTCTACACCCATGAAGGAAAAGGGGGCAAATATATCATTTTCGTTGTTTGGATGTTTGAACAAGGTAGACCCATTGTATTAAAAAAATATGTGGATCCAAACCATATGTTTACTATTTTTACACTAAAATAAGGGTGGGCTACACTGTTCGAAGATCCTAATTGTTCTAAAAAAAAATAACTGAAGTTTGTTTTTGGGATTGTGGGTAATTTTGTTATTTTAAAAAGCTTAAAAGAGAAAAGTAACTGAAGTTTGTTTCGGGGATTCTTGGTGAATTGTTTTCTAAAAGCAGGGACTAATTGGCGAACATGAAATTTTTTTTGTGGACATTTTAGCAATAATTTTTCTAAGCAGGGACTAATTATCAAGATTTGAGGTTTGCTTGCAGTTGACCCTCCGATCTATAGAAGGTTAGGATCAACCCTCTAACATTCAGATCGGAGGGTTAGGATTAACATATGGAAATGCTTTTTGGGGCACAACCTATTTAGGTTGTGGCCCATCTAATGGACGGTTTGGATCATCCTATGGATCGGAGGGTTAGGATTAACATATGGAAATGCTTTTTGGGGCACAACCTATTTAGGCTGTGGCCCATCTAATGGACGGTTTGGATCATCCTATGGTGCGGCCATACCATACTTTTAATAAAGTGAGGAGTGCCCTCATCAAAATACCGTAGTGCGGATAACATTTCCCTTTATAAATGATGAGAGAGAGAGAGGTCGGCCGAACTGTATTCATGACTACTCTTTTTAGTTTATTCCCTTGGCCACCCCCGTCCTGTATTCATGACTACTCTTTTCATACTACAAGGCGTGGGCAGGGGGGAAGAAAAGGGGAGGAACTTGAAGGGATGAATTAGGAAAGCGGGTGTCGATTCCAATCTCTACCCCTCGCACGTGCGATGAGATGATGTTTCTTCTTTGGACCGTTGGGGCAGGGGAGTGAGCTAGTAAATTAAAGAATATATATATTTGAAAAAGTAAGGGGAGAAGCACACTCCTCGCACCCATTAATAAATGATAACCTTTCTTTTCTCCCAACGGCTAGTTGTGTTGCTCTCTCTCTCTCTCTCTTGGGGCACTGCAGAAGGGAAAAGAGAAACTGTCATTCAATTCCTTTTCCACAAAAAAAAAAAGAAAAAGAAACTAGGGTTAGCTCGGCGAGTAGGGGAAGGGAGATAGGAGGACAAGACAAAAGAGTCATTCAATCTTCTTCTTCTTGCCCAATTTTCAACCTCTCATAAAAGACTAGTGTGAGACCTCTTTCTTTCCAAGATTCAAAGATAGCAACAATCTGCCTTCATGGAAGTCTCTTCCCAACAACATCTGACAAGGAACCACCACCACCATCCACCACCACCACCTCCTCCTCCTCCTCTTAAGGAGGACAAGGACAAAGATGAGGATAAAAGATCACGAAGGCCAAAGGTAAGAGAAGTCAACTCTCGCTTCATGTCTCCCATCGTCGTCTCAGAAATTCAGAGGCGCCATCATCTCACCCAATTCGATCCCCAACCCCTCACCTCCTTCTCCTCCTCCTCCACCCATGATAATAATATCTCCGAAACCCCTTTCCCCTTTAATGCTAAAGTTGTCGGTTGTTCTCAAAGAAAACGAGGGGCGGCCATCAAACTGTTCAAGGAGAACAACAACACCCAGCAGTTTGATTACTCTAGGTTGCCCCCCCAAGATACCCTTCATTTCAAAACCAAGAGAAGCACTGCTGCTGCTGCTGCTCGTCACAGGACTGACACGCCAACAAGTGGTGCTATGGATAGGCTTCCCAAATCCACCCACGCAAATACAGCCGCTGCTAAGCTGCTCCAATCCAGTGGAATGACAGCTAAAAGAAATCGATTCCAAGATGGAGGAGTTTCCACCGAGGTGGAGGAGTCATCATCATCTCATAGTGCCAATAATGCATCTGTTGAAATCTCTGTCGCTGATACTGACCTTTGCCCCACTAGTCATGTTGGAGGTGTAGAATGCCTTAGTCCTCCAATTCCAGTGCAGAGCTTCAAGATGCGGCCTATTTCAGATTTCCGCTCCTCCATGCCTGAGGCTCCTCTGTCAGTGAGATTGTTGGCAGAGAGGAATGCCGCAGACGTAAATGTCCTCACTGATTCCTCCAGACTCATGGCTTTTCCTTGCCATCGTTCTCTCAATTCTGCGCCTTCCATTTCCCAACAGTCCGTCAGCCCCACCAAATCTACCTGTAAATCATCATCCCTTTTCTCCAAATCCTATTCGAGTTCAACAAAGACGGCACCAATTTGTCTGCCACCAAACCCATCAAATATGAAATCAGGCAAGGGAAGAAAGGTGTCAAGCCATCAAGAAGATGTTCACTTGCTGCGTCTGCTTCAAAACCGTTATCTGCAATGGAGATTTGCCAATGTCAAAGCAGAGGCTGCCATGAATACTCAGAAATCTGCAGCCGAGGTTAGTCTGCTTCACATGCCACAACTTAGTCATTAAAAGATTGCACAACAGAAATTGAATTTTTATATTTTGTGACAGCTGTGGAAAAATTTGGTTCGTTAGGTGATAATTATATCGCACATCTGAGTTTCACTGAACTTGTGTTCATGAAAACCACACACAGTTTACAGAGGCCAAATTGGAAGAGGAAATGGTGTATATGATAAAAGATTTCCGTTATTTGACTTGTGCTACAATGAATTCGTGTTTAAGTTTAGATGCATTTAACGGGTTCAATGTTTATCCTTACAAATTAAAGAAAACTGTAGATTCATTTTTTCTCTCACTAAAAAATTGAAGTGATTCAGAACTCTATGTATGACCTGTATGCAGTTCAGTAACTTGCTAAAACCTATCATATTTCTTTTATCTTCTAAGCTATGCAGTTACGGAGTGCGTGGAAAACATGTTGTCCACTTTTTGATAAGCGAAATAACAAAAGATGAAATGGGCATCGGACAATATCATCAGTCTGCACTTTGGTTCAACAGATAAAAAACAGTCGCATCGTTAGACTGTTATCAGTCTGCACTTTGGTTCAGCAGATAAAAAACAGTCGCATCGTTAGACTGTTTATTTCTAGATCTAAAAAGCTAAGTCTAGAGAGCAAGAAAAGTCAAAAGAAGCAACTGCAAATTAGGGGCAATGGACACCTTAAGTAGCAAGTTTGTCAGGTTGGATGATTTACTTCCCCGTGAATGTGTAACACTCTCCCAAAAGACAAAAAATGATAGGTTTCATCTCCTGGAATTTTTTGAAGATGGCGACTTTGTCAAAATACCCGTTAAGTCGTAGAAAGGCATTCATGTGTTTGTTTCTTACTGCTTTTCTGCAGTTGCTGGTTTCCCCTTCATTATGAAGTTCTGTTGATACCACAATCAAAGAAGAAAAGGAAAACACTGGGCCGGAACGTCTTTTTGTAGGGGTGTGTCAATACTAATCTTATGAGCAATAATAATAGGAGTCAAAATATTAATCTCATTTTTTTAACCCGAGCTACCCGATGTAGAATAGAAAGTAGTTATGGGCATACCATAAGGGGGGTGTCTCATCGACAAGGGAGTTGCTTGAAGGAATTTTAGGGGGTGCAAGTTTATCACTTCCCTATAAAATAAGAGTCGAGGGTTTCATTTTGGGGGATCTCTCTTATATTGGGCGAAATTTGGAGAGAGAGAGAGAGAGAGAGAGAGAGAGAGAGAGGGAGAGGAAAATCTACGCCAAATTTCCAAATGAGCATTGTACTTGATGATCCTTCCAGTTACTTGATAATTGACCTACATTTATCTAATTTCCTCTCTATCAATATTATAGTGTGATGCGAGACTTGATAATTGACCTGCATTTAGCTAATTTCCTCTCTATCAGGATTATAGTGTGATACGAGATAAACATTCTGTTTTTTTTTTTTTTCTACAGAGATCATTGTCTGCTCTTGTGGACAAAATATCAGAATTGCGTGATTCTGTGACAAGGAAGCACATTGAACTTGGGCAGTTCAAAATGATTGAAAGCTTATATACTATTCTCAATGCACAAGTAAGGCTTCAATTCTTATATTTTATGTATCAATGATGTTTCTAATGCTATTTTCTCCCTGTACTAAATATTGGTATTTTGACTACTTTAGATTCGTCCCATTTTTACCTGATGTTCTGTATATTATATCTGTTACGTGAGAGAAAAGAGAGAAAATAGTGAGTTAGGGAAAACTCCCCCTCACTTATTACATATATCAAACACTCCCCCTCAAGCTGGAATGTAGATATTATACATTTGCAGCTTGCTACAAATATCATTTAACTTCGACTATGCTAACTGGTCCACAGATCGAGTAAAGGAAACATGTATATAAGCCCCTATGGATTCTCTGGCGAATAAAATGGAAATCAACCTCTATATGCTTGGTTCTCTCATGGAAGACGGGATTGGTGGCTATGTGAATCGCAGCCTTATTATCACAATAAAGCTGAGCTGGAGAAGAAGAAGAAAAACCAATCTCTATCATGAGGGAACGTAACCAAAGAAGCTCCCCACTCGTATGGGATATAGCTCTAAATTGCCACCAACAAAGGTGCAGGAACCCGTGGTTGATCTCCTATCTGCTGGAGATCCTGCTCAATTTGTATCACAATATCCTTCCACCCTGACATGTCCATTTTTCTTGAATAGCAATCATTTCCCTGGTGCCCCTTTCAAATAGCGGAGAATCTGAACTACTATTGTCCAATGAGAGGTATGAGGAGCACTCATAAATTGGCTAACTACTCCAACTGCATAAGAGATATCCGAGCGAGTAACAGTGAGATAAATAAGTTTCCCAACCAGACGACCGGTACCTGCCAGGGTCATCCATCAAGTCTCCCTCTCCTGGAAAGCAACTTGGTGTTTGGATCCATGAGAACACCAACGAGCTTTGCCCCCATAAATCCAGTCTCCTCTAACAGATCTGGCACATACTTTTGTTGAGAAAGAGATAGACTGCTGCCAGAATAAGCTATCTCAATCCCTAGAAAATATTGTAGGCGACCAAGGTCCTTAGTGGACAATTCTGTCTGCAAGAAAGTCTTCAGTCTCTGTATGCCAACCGTATCACTGCCTGTAATAACAATATCATCCACATAGACTATAAA
Organism: Tasmannia lanceolata; assembly: GCF_043159265.1. Taxonomy (NCBI): domain Eukaryota; kingdom Viridiplantae; phylum Streptophyta; class Magnoliopsida; order Canellales; family Winteraceae; genus Tasmannia; species Tasmannia lanceolata. The sequence goes on from NW_027518683.1 coordinate 26,156, forward strand.
GAGAACATGTCTTGCACCAGAGTGACAACTAAAGGCAGAGTGATCAATTGCACATTGTCTCATACCAAATCGCATGACAGTAGCACTGAATCACCCAAACCATGCTCTAGGAGAGACTGTTTGAGCCCATACAAGGACTTGCGCAGTCTGCAAACTGAGGAGGACATCTCCCCCTGGGCAACATATCCTGGAGGTTGCTCCATGTAAACCTCCTCAGTCAAGTCACCATGAAGGAAGGCATTCTTTACATCAAGCTGATAGAGGGGCCAACAGCTATTGACAGCAATAGAGAGAAAGATCCGAACAGAAGGAATTTTGCCAACAGGGGAGAAAGTCTCCATGTAGTCAATGCCGAAGGTTTGTGTGTATCCTTTGGCGACAAGCCGCGCCTTAAGGCGCTCAATAGTGCCATCTGGTAAATGCTTGATATTAAAAACCCATCTACAGCCAACAGGATGGGCCCCAGAAAGGACGAGAACTAGATACCAAGTGTGATTGGATTGCAGAGCACACATCTCAGCCTCCATAGCAGCTCGCCAGCCTGGATGAGCAAGGGCCTCAGAAACTGTCCTGGGTAAAGAAACAGAAGACAAATAAGAAGCAAAACCACGAAACGTAGGGGTGAGATGATCATAGGAGACGAAATAAGAAATGGAGTGAGCGGTCGTACGAGACCGGGTACGGGATGCAATCGGTGAATCCACTGAACCATCACAAGAAGGTAAAAGAGATACCTAAGAGGAGGAGGACGGGATCGTCAACTGTGAGGGCGCTAGCTCGGGCTGCGTGGAATGGATATTATGACGATGATAAGTCCGTGTAATCGGGAGAGGAGGAGGAGGGGACAAAGAAGGAGACTCAATAGGAGTAGGAGCCATAGGAATAGGAGGAGAATGAGTCAACGAAGGAGGCACAATAGGAGTAGGAGCGACAAGGATAGAAGGAGGGGGATGAGGCAAGGAAGAACCAGGTGCGGTAGGAGGAAGAATAGGAGGAAGAAGAGGAATTAGAGTAGGAGGGTCATGAAAAGGAGGACCAGGTGCGGTAGGAGCTGAAAAGAATGGAGCCAACTCGAAGAAGGTGACGTCAGCTGAGGTGAATAGCCGGCTCAGCCGAGGGCTATAGCAGCGATAGCCATTCTGGGTACGGGAGTAGCACAAAAAGACACACCTTTCCGCCCAAGGATCAAGCTTATCCCGGCCGGGAGAAAGATTGTGTACAAAACAGACAAAACCAAAAACTCGATTGGTTATGTCGGTGAAGTACGGGTGGAGTGAGGGTAAGGGGGTTGCGTACGGGAAAGGGGGAAAAGGGGTTTTGGTGTGGGACATAGGGTTTGATGGAGAATGGTTCCTAATGCTTCCATCTCTGACAAACTTGTATTGGAGAAAATGGTTCCTTTTGAACCTTTTTCCTAATCATTCAGAAATATCATTATTTTAGTTGTGAGAATGTAACATGTAATTTTTCACCAAAAATGAAAAAAAAATGGAATGTGACATGTTGTTTTTACAGACCATTATGTGAATTCACGTATATGATGATTAAAGTCGACAGATTTATCCCTACCTATTTAATGGATCAAGTAGGTCTCTTTATTTCACATCCACCTTTAAAATTTTCACCAAACTTTCTCTGGGAAAGTACCAAGAAAATTCGATACTAGCAATTTATGTACAGGAGCAATGATTCGTATGAGAGTACCAAACCTAAGATCTGAGATTTTTCGAGTGTACATCTAGACGTAAATTTTACAGACTCCAAGTTAGCGGAGAAGCATAAAAAATGATCCTAAGGGGAAGATGCTTGATACTTTTGACAGAAAAAATAGCCGGACTGGAACTCTTTACCAAGTAGACGTAATTTTACAAACCAGGAAAAGCCTCACAAGAATCAGAGAGAAGCATAAAAATGATCCTGAGAAAGATGCATGGTACTTTTGACTGAAAACAAATAACCGGCGTGTAACTCTCTACCAAATATGTTTTGATTCTTTCAATTTCTAAAACAGTGGCATGCATTTTTATATCTTATTTTTGGACATTGATGTAATTTAGTAAGATGAAGTTGAAGCAACTCCAAGTTATCTTACTCAATAGAGTTTTTTGGAATGGGATGTAATCAAGGTTTTAGGTTTCCGTTTCGATATTCAAATGAGACATGTAAGATGCAACTCTAGGAAATGTTAAAATAAGCACAAATACCTACAATAAGAAGACATGGCCAAATCTACACATGAACTGATTTTGTTCGTTTATTTTTAAATTTTAATAATTTTTAAATTTTTCAGTAAAATACAAAAATTTAGTGATCATATTTTAAACTAACTATATAGCACCACAATTATGAATTTTCTTATTAATATAATTTTCTTATCTATTTTAATTTTTATGAAATTTAATATTATTTATGATTTTCTAATTTTGTAATTCAAGAAAATAATTATTGTTATTATATTTAAATTAAATTAATAATTTTCTAGCATTTTCAGATCTATAATCTTAAATTTCCATCATTTGACATGATTTTTATTGAAATTTCTAACATAAAGGAACATGTATCTAAATTTCGGTATCAACATGTGTTTCGGTGTCGGTGTGCCTTTTGGTGGGGATGAAAACATAAATATATTTATGTCATTTAGTGCTAATTTTGGTGGAAATTTAGACCCATGGATGCAATATGCATTAGGAGATTATGAAGATTTTTTCATTTTCAACAATTTACATGTTTTGTGTCTTTTTGGATGAGTAATTGTTTGTTTTTCCATACTAGCTTGTTCTTGACTGAGGTAGTGCCCTTCTCTTCGCTATATGGGATAAGGATTTGAAAAAATCCAAAAGCTAATGCACCTCTAGAATCGGTTGCAATTGGAATTTATTTCTATTTCCTAGATTAAGTCAAAGATTTGTTTGTTATATAGAGTGTTTTATTTAGAGTGGGAGTGAGAAACTATAGGTCATATATAACAAGGGGTTTTTGCATGGTTTTAGACTATTTTACGTTTGCTAAGATAAAGAGAAAATTCTCTTCATTTTCTTCCTTAGTGAGAGTGATGCTTTCCCCTTTGTGTATTCGAAGGTTTACAAATCAGTGTTCGACGGTGATCTACCCTAACTCGTTCTTCGCGCTTCCGGCTACATCAGGTGGTATCAAAGTCGTGCCATATTCCATGGTTGCCCACAAAGAATGAGAAAATCATGCAACTGTGACAATAAAGATGTTCAATATTCTAAAGGCTACCACTAATTAAATAGAAGACCAATTAGCATGGTTGAATCTCCCCATGAACACATATATAACAAGGGGTTTTTGCATGGTTTTAGACTATTTTACGTTTGCTAAGATAAAGAGAAAATTCTCTTCATTTTCTTCCTTAGTGAGAGTGATGCTTTCCCCTTTGTGTATTCGAAGGTTTACAAATCAGTGTTCGACGGTGATCTACCCTAACTCGTTCTTCGCGCTTCCGGCTACATCAGGTGGTATCAAAGTCGTGCCATATTCCATGGTTGCCCACAAAGAATGAGAAAATCATGCAACTGTGACAATAAAGATGTTCAATATTCTAAAGGCTACCACTAATTAAATAGAAGACCAATTAGCATGGTTGAATCTCCCCATGAACACGAACAAACAACCCCATATCGATGATGGTGGCATGTTGAAGCTTTATACATAGTTTAACACCCCGGCCCTAGAGTTCCTTATCTTCCTGATGAGGATTACTCTCGCAAGTAGAAACTCGACTACATTTTCTACCTAAGGCATGCCCTTGATCGCGTTCCGAAAGCGGTGGCCTGTGATCGCGACTACCATATTAAGGTGGTTTTGCCTGAGTTCAATGGCCAAATCCACACCAAAGATTTCCTCGATTGGCTTGCGGTAGTCGAGAGATATTTTTACTATATGGAAGTAGTCGAGGAGAAGAAAAGGAAACTCTTGGCTATCATCAGGCTTAAAGGAGAAGTTTCGGCATGGTGTGGGGGCAACTCCAACTCTCTTGTACAAGTATGGGAAGCAACCATTTTGGACATGGCCACGAATACATCAAACCCTTCGTGGGAGATTTCTACCCACTAACTATGATCAGGTACTATTTCAGTAGTACCAAAATTATTGCCAAGTTAGCATATCAGCGCGGGATTACATAGACAAGTTCTACAAAGCATCGTCTAAAAATAATATTTCGGAGACCGAGGAACAATGGGTAGAACGTTACTTCAGAGGTCTTCGTCAGGCAATCTAAGACCATGTCACTCTCCACCCAGTTTGGATGCTATATGAGGCCGTGAAGATGGTAGAGCGAGTAGGGATTATACTTCAACTGGTTGGCCTAGAGGACTCCTTATGCGAGTCGAGCTGTGGTAGAGGCACCATGGGCTGTTGTTTAGGTGACAAAAGAGAATGAGAAGAAGGTAACTGGACGTTGACAAGTTCTAGGCCGAGAAGGACAACCATCGACGAGTCTAGGTCGTTGAGGTTGGGGATGAGGTCTTCTTGAGGAATGAGCGGTTTTCGGTTGTTACACGTACAAAATGAAATGGGGCCTTATAAGTAGGGATGGAGCTGGAGGGCAGGATTTCTTTTTATAGTTAAAGGTTTTTTCATGAAGCCATGTGCCCCCTCTAAAAAATGGGGATTTTTTAGGACGGTAGTTATCATTCCCCTTTTTACGTAAATTCCTTGTGGTAACACGTTTTTCAGTCACATCCAGCCCACGTTAATTTCCTATAATATTGCATTTTTTCTTTAACAACTAATAAACAATCCAAATTATAATACTAACCCAAATCTCTCTCTCTCTCTCTCTCTCTCTCTCCATTCCTAGATGCCTGACAATAGACGAACCTACAATGGGAAGGGTGCGTCAAGAAGTGAGAAGTGATATATTCGTTTAGCCCCTTGTTTTCACTTGGGACAGCCCCTCCTAGTGTATTTATATTACTCTTTTACACTAGAAAGGCTGTTCAAATACAAAAAATGGCGAATGTATCCTATGTATTTTAAAAAGAACCGTGGGCCCACTTCATAGGATGATCCAAACCATTCATTCGTCGGGTGAGAACCTAAAATAGGCTACACCCCATAATCCATCTCCACATGATGATTCTAACCCTTCAATCTACATGGGTATAACTAGAATCCTAACCCTCCTATTTGTAGGGGACTGCTGGAAAAGAATAACAACCATTCTTTCTAATAATTTATTGGTTATTAAATAACAACCACTCTTTGACCCCCCCCCCCCCCCCCCCCCCGCAAATTTCTGGCTCCACCCCTTCTTATAAGAAGATCAATGATAATGCATACAATGTGGATTTACCGAAAGAATTGTAGATATCCAAAACTTTCAATGTTTCGAACCCATATGAGTTTCATGACCAATGAACTTGGGGCCGAGTTCTCTTCAAGTGGAGGGGGCTGACATAGCGCATGTCTCTTGGCTGTATGGGATAAGGATTTGAAAAAATCCAAAAGCCAACTCCATCTCTAGAATAGGTTGCAATCGGAACTTATTTATGTTTCCTAGATTGATTCAAAGATTTGTTTGCTATTTAATGATTAGGGGTTGGGTAGCTAAGAGGTCCTATTATGCATAGAGTTTTATTTAGAGTTGGAGTGAGAAAATATAGGTCATATATAAACCTACGTGAAGGGCACATGTCCCTTGCACGGTTTTTAGACTATTTTGCTTTTGCTAAAATCAAAAGAAAATTCCCATGCTTTTCTTCCATAGTGAGTGGTGCTTATTCCATTTATGGATTCCGAAGGGCTACAATCGGAGTTCAGTGGTGATCAACCCCGACTCGTTCCCCGTGCATCCGGCAACACCATTGCTTAATAGATTTTTTTCGAAATTAGATGCAACACGTTAGGAGATGGTGAAGGTTTTTCAATGTCAACAGTTCGCATGTTTGAAAATTTTGATTTTAGTGAAATCAGGTTATTTTAGATATTTTATTACATTCATTTAATCTGCATCCGCATCATCAAGGCCCTATTTGTTTTAGATTATGACAACCGATTGTGGAGTCCCAAACCGATTATTGGACGGAAAATTGCATTAAATTTGAGTCCAATAATCGATTGTCACAATCTAAAACAAACCCGGTCCCAAACATAGTCTTTTTTAAAGTTCCTGACATAGATAATTCTGTTGGTTCTCTGCTTGTAGATGCCATATTTGGAGCAATGGGACGCTTTAGAAGGGGAATATTCAAGCTCTCTTTTAGGAGCAATCAAAGCTTTGCAGGATGCCTCACTTCGACTTCCAGTCACTGGGAATGTAAGGGTGAGAGTCGTCATTCAATCTTGTGTTGCTTTTGTGTGCTGATGGGGGTGAGCCATCTTTCAGCCAATCAAAACTGCGCTGCAGATGATAGTTCTGCATTCGTTGTCAGTTGCGTGCTAATCTGTTAAGTGTGGACTGTTTTTCATTTCTTGCAGATTGATATTGCAGAGTTAAGTGAAGCTCTTAAGTCAGCGACAAATCTGATGGTCGTAATTTCTCCCTTGATTGAGAGCTTCTTGCCAAAGGTGAGGGGAATGAATGAATCCTTTTATCGATCCTAAAAGTAAATTCTTTAATAGAAAAGGTGAAAATATGCATTGCAAGTGCAGAGATTCCCACGTAATTAAAAGTAGTTACAAATTAGGCACGTTAGACTAAGTTCTCCGGAAGAGAGAACTAAAATGGACTCTCCTCATAACAAGGAGGGGGCAAGGGGTGTAAATTAGATTTGTTTGGCCTGTCAAGCAACATATATTAATTATTAGTTACTTAGTATATGATGTTTGTGTGCATCACAGCAAATGAAAATTTTGTCAGAAGTCGAGAATTTTAGTTGAATGAAAACATTCTACTCAACTCAACACAACTAAGCGTTTGTCCCAAACCAGTTGGGGTCGGCTAATGAATCCTTTAGAAAATTTTCATGATGAAGGTGAAATTGACTAAGTCTAATCCTGACACTAGTTGGGTTCATCTACATGGATCATTTTCTTCCATTCTCTCCTATCCAAGGTCATGTTCTCTGTTATGTTCCGAGGCATCAAGTCTTTCCTCACTGTTTCTACCCAAGTTGTTTTCGGTCTGCCCCTACCTCTTTTTACTCCATCAAGTTGGCACAAGTCGCTTCTTCTCACTGAAACATCCAAAGGCCTACGTTGGATATGTCCAAACCATCTTAAGCGGTGCTCTCTCATCTCCTCAATTGGTGCCCCCCCCCCCCCCCCCCCCCCCCCCCCACCCAATTGAGGATATATTATATTAATATGATGTGCATATAATTTTTTGAACCAGATAATAGAAAAGCACATCCTTCCATTTGAGCTGCTGTTGGTTATAGATGATCTATGTTTATTCTAATACAAGAAATTTTATGAACACAGGCAGAAAGAGTGGATAATTTGATTTCAGAGCTTGCTCGGATAGTGAACAGAGAAAGAACACTTATCGAAGAATGTGGACATCTTTTGTCTATGTCTCATATGTTGCAGGTGTGCATTCCATGTAACTTTTTCACTGCAATAATCATCCCACCATGGCACTTTTCACTGCAGTTTATATTTTCTGTCATTATAATTCTTGTGCTGAGAGAGCGCACAGAAATTATTGGAGCTCTGGGAGTCACTTGGGTGAGTGTATTTCTTAAACATGGATGTTGTCGAAGGACATGAGCAGAGCAGATCACAGCAAGCGTGTCTAAACAAAAATATAGCTCGTAAATTCCCCGTTAATTAATGTTGGGAGGAGGGGCCGGTAGGAAAACCAGTTAAATATAGCTAAATTCCCTGTTAATTAATGTTGGGAGGAGGGGAGTAGGAAAACTAGTTAAATATAGCTAAATTCCCTGTTAATTAATGTTGGGAGGAGGAGAGGAGGGGGGTGGTAGGGTAGGAAAACCCCCAAGCTCCAGTACATTATTCATTCACATAAGTTACTGACCTATTATTCCCTACTGTGTATTTTGTAGGTGGAGGAGTGCAGCCTGAGAGGTCAACTAATTCAACTCAAACAGGAAGCATCTCTGGGTAACCAAATCACAACTACAACAACTAATTCAATTAATTAGTGCTTGCTACCCTTGGCTGTTCTTCTTCTTCTGTCAACCTCCTCCAGGGAAGAGAGAGATAAGTATGGAGCTATCATCTATATCTATCTCAGATCACAACTCAAACAATATATTCTTTTATAAAAAATAATAATAATGTCTTCAAATTTTTGCTCTAGCTATAGATGCTTGACTGCAATTCTGGATACCTTGGTCCGGTCATATAATGGATGGACTGTTATCGACTAAATCTATTCTATGAAAAAACAGATCACACCCCATGGCTGAGGGGAATGTTTGTTATTTGTTAAAATACAAAAGAAAATTTTTCAACTTCTAATATACCATTTGGATATTGCGAGAGAAATTCAAAACTCTAGATAAATACATTTTCCTTGTCCAAGTTTTTGTCTCAAATATTTTTCCACCTCTAATCCCAATTCCGGACGTTGTAACTGTGGGTAGAACTAACAAATGGGACCGCCGATTTGATGGTAGGCCCAACAGTGGGTAGCCATACGTTACGTAGCTTGAATAGGGAAAATGGGAAATGATATCAAAACTTCAATGTTTTGATAAGATGGCTCACCTCAGAGTTCACCGCCTTCAGTTCTCAAAAAGCTCTTAGAAGCCATTTAAATATACTAAACGACAAGATGCGCCGTGCATCTTATCAAAACAATGGAGTGCTGAAATCATTTCCCCTAGAATATTAGGAATATTGTTTGTGTTTAGAGTTAATAGGGCTCCATGAGATGAGGGTCGGTCGGTGAACTTTGTCTCTTGCTTGTTTAGGTGGTTTTGTTTTGAATAAGTAACTTGTAATCAGCCATTTTTCAAATCAATGAATAATTTGAACCCAAAACCGTGTCTTTACACGTAGAGGACTGACCCTTCCCTCGAAGTGGGTCGAGAGGCTGATCTTCCCTTAAAGAAGATCAATCCCATGAGATCATAACACCAAACACTAGAAAACTCCCCCTACCAGATAATCCTCAATGTCTGAGTTGTGGATACTATTCATAAAAGATGTTGAGCATTGAAGAGTGGCCTCTCTCAGTCTGCTTGGTATTCACAGAGCGATTTACCTCAAAAGCGGCACTATGAGGATAGCAGGAAAATCAGCCCTAGACCACTCTATTCTTGGATTCAAGAATCACCATGAACAAGACAAACAAGTCCAAGGAAGCCAGCAGTTATCAAAAAGTGCAATTTCCATTGCTTATTAGAGAGTGCCTCCTTCATTGCTTATTAGAGAGTGCCTCTTTGTTTTGGATCTTAAAATTTTGCTGAAAAAGTGAACCCTGCCCTGAAAACATCCAACATATTATTTTCCTCCGTAAATATCAAAATTTATATCAAGTGATGAAAATGAAAGTGTGCAAGACAAGGAGGGGAGGTCCGGGGAATTATAAAACAGGAGGGAGGTGTAAGATAAAATGCCAAATTTCCAAGGCATTTCCAATTCATATCGTTTCCATAGAAATTCAAGGGCTACTTCGTGTGTTTCCAACAATTCAGTTTCTTTTTACACCCAATATAAGACGTAAGAGGCAAAACAAACTAAAGTTGTAACGCACAATGTCTTCTTTTTGTACATTAACATCAAGAAGCGCGGTCTTAACTGTATAACATTTTCATATGAGCTTCTCCATCATATTTCAGTTTCCACAATGAATGGAAATGTAATTATATTCTGATACGGATATAAGAGAATTATATGATACATTGGGCAAGTGAATGGTTAGAGAAAGTTCAAGCTACTTCTTGAATGGGAGACGCCCGTCTATTGACAAGATTGCAGCCTCATGGACATCACTATCCAACCTACGATTAAAATGATCTCTAAGGAACTCCACAGCCATAAATGTGAGGGCTGAGGCTGGAACATACCAAATGATTCTGGGCACACTGCCTTTTAACATACCCTTTGCACCTTCCGTCATCCAAATCCTCCGGACTGCGTCGGACCATCCCTTGTACCTGATAGGGCACATAAAAATTAGAGGAATGCCCTTTTTTCTTGTTTGGAGAGAATTCAATCCCTCGGCTTTAGCCTTCTACATCCTAGATGAAACCATGACTGAGAAATCCCTTTGTACAAGGGGCCCTTCTCCAAAATATTGCTTGATATGCCAGGAACATGAGTGGCATGCATCTCAAACCCTCCTTCACATCAGACTTGCAAAGTTCAGATGCGAAATAATCAGGCTAAGCAAATGCTTTAAATTCGGTAAAAGTCTGGGAAAACATTGGAAAAAATGTGTATACCTTTCTATTTAATATATATATATATATATATATATATATATATATATATATATATATATGAGGAAAATGATTGTGAGCTTGAAGCTCATATAGCTTATATGAGCTTGAGGGCCCAAACACATGTGGGCCCACATTGTTAGGATGATCCAAAGCATTCATTTGAAAGGCCCTTACATAGATAGGGTATGTACAAAAAATCAGCTCCATAGGATCATCCTAACCCATCCAAAAGTGGAGGGCAAAATGGACAAACACCATTTGCCACAAATCTGCCCATTTTTGCCCTCCGCTGTTGGAGGGGTTAGGATGATCCAATGGAGCTGATTTTTGACACACACCCTATCTATGAGGAAAAGGATTGTACGCTCGAGCGTAGCAAGCTTATGGTACGCTCGAGTGCCCAATCACATGTGGGCCCACTTTGTTAGGATGATCCAAAGCATTCATTTGAAAGGCCCTTACGTAGATGGGGTGTGTACCAAAAATCAGCTCCATAGGATCATCCTAACCCATCCATTTGTGGAGGGCAAAATGGACAGACCACAAATCTGCCCATTTTTTCCCTTCACTTTGGAGGGGTTAGGATGATTCAATGGAGCTGATTTTTGGTACACACCCTATCTATGATAGGGCCTTGCAAATGAATGCTTTGGATCACCACAACAAATGTGGGACCCATGTGATTGGGGCACTCGAGCGTACCATAAGCTCGGTACGCTTGATCATAGGCATCCTAAATGATCACACGACCCTTTAATCCACTCATGTGATACTGGAAGCAAGGATATAAGCTATATGAGCTCAAGCTCACAGACAGTTTTCCCTATATATATATATGGGGGCGCGGTATCTGAACTCAAGCTCAAAAATTCTATCTGAGGTAGAGTTTTTATATAGGACATCTCCCATGTTATTTGACTCATCCAAGCCATTCATTCCATAGAAGCTGACATAGATAGGTTGTTCCTAAGAAACCATCTCCATAGGATCCTCCTAACCGTTCGATCTGTAAATGCACAAAATGGACCATTTTGTAGACGTGCATTTTAAACCTCCACAAATCAATGCTTACCATGATCCTATGAAGATGATTTCTTAGGTACACCTTATCTATGTTAGGTCCTATAGAATCAATATCTAACATAACCCAAAAAGCATAGGCAGCCACCCTATTTAAAACCCCTACCTCAAAAATTTTATCTGAGCTTGAGCTCAAAAACCAATTACAAATATAGGAGGCGAGGTATCTGAGCTCAAGCTCAGAAATTCTATCTGAGCTTGAGCTCAGAAACCATTTACTAATATATATATATATATATATATATATAGGGAAAAAGGTTTATGAGCTCGAGCGCAGATAGCTTATCTGTGCTCGAGTGCTGATAAATCAAGTGGGCCCACATTTATGGGGTGATCCAAAGCATCCATTTGGAAGGCCCTTCCATATATAGGGTGTGTACCAAAAATCAGATCCATAGGATCATCCTAACCCATCCAATAGTGGAGGGGAAATGGACAGACACTGTTTGCCCACAAATCTGCCCATTTTCCCCTCCACAAATGGAAGGATTAGGATAATCCAATGGAGCTGATTTTTTGTGGACACCCTATCTATTATAGGGCCTTCCAAATGAATGCTTTGGATCACCCCAACAATGTGGGCCCACCCTGTTTCTGCACTCATGGTTTGTGAGCTAGAGCTCACAAACCATATATCCCATAGTTGGTTGAGTCATCCAACCCATTAGTTTTATAGGTTATAGTTATGGTTATGGTTATGGTTAGGATTATGGTTAGGGTTATGATTTGTGGAGGTTTAAAATGGATGGCTAGAAATTACGCTCCTATAGATCGAATGGTTAGGATTATGGTATGGAGATGGTTTCTTAGGAACACCCTATCTATGTGAGGTGCTATAGAATGAATGGGTTGGATGAGTCAAACAACTACAGTTCGTGAGCTAGAGCTCAGCCTGCGCTAAGCTGAGAATACCATATCTACCATAGTTGTTTGACTCATCCAACCCATTCATTCTATAGGACCTCACATAGATAGGATATTCCTAAGAAATCATCTCCATACCATAATCCTAACCATTTGATCTATAGGAGCATAATTTCTCGTCATCCATTTTAAACCTCCACAAATCATTACCCTAACCATAACCCATAACCCTAACCATAACTGTAACCTATAAAACTAATTAGTTGGATGACTCAAACAACTATGGGATATATGGTTTGTGAGCTCTAGCTCGGGCTGAGCTCTAGCTCACAAACCATATATCCTAACCATTCCCTCTATAGAAGCCCATTTTCTAGCCATCCATTTTAAAACCTCCACAAATCATAAACCCAACCATAACCTATAACCCTAACCCTAACCATAACCATAATCATAACCTATAAAATGACTAGACTGGATAAGTCAAACAACTATGGGATATATGGTTTGTGAGCTCTAGCCCACAAACCATATATCCCATAGTTGGTTTAGTCATCCAACCCATTAGTTTTATAGGTTATGGTTATGGTTATGGTTATGGTTATGGTTATGGTTAATGGTTAGGGTTATGATTTGTGGAGGTTTAAAATGGATGGCTAGAAATTACGCTCCTATAGATCGGATGGTTAGGATTATGGTATGGAGATGGTTTCTTAGGAACTTACTATCTATGTGAGGTGCTATAAAATGAATGGGTTGGATGAGTCAAACACCAATGGGAGATGGGTATTGTAAGCTAGAGAGAGAAAAGTGTTCCTGCGCAGCTGCGCAAGGAGCTCCCTGTGCTTAAGTGGCTTATAAAGCCTCCCATTGGTCACTTTTTGTGGACCCGCAAAGGTGGACCCACTATACGAACCAATGGGAGGCTTTTTAAGCCACTTAAGCGCAGGGAACCTCCCTACGCAGCTGCGCAGGAACACTTTCATATATGAGGAAAGTTTTTCTAGTCGGCCGCGACTAGAGAAGCTTCTCTATTCCGCCGACCAAAAACACAGTGGGCCCATGTTGTTTGGATGATCCAAAGCATTCATTTGATGGGCCCTATCATAGATAGGGTGTGCCCAAAAAACAGCTCCATAGGATCATCTTAGCCCTTCGATTTGTGGAGGTTAAAAATGGACAGTGGAGGTTAAAAACACAGTGACCCCACGTTGTTTCGATGATCCAAAGCATTCATTTGATGGGCCCTGACATAGATAGGATGTGCCTAAAAAATCATCTCCATAGGATCATCCTAACCCTTCGATTTATGGAGGTTAAAATGGACATGTATAAACTCCACAAATCTGTCCATTTTTAACCTCCACAAATCAAAGATTTAGGATAATCCTATGTAGCTGATTTTTTGGGCACACCCGATCTATGCCAGGGCCTATCAAATGAATGTTTTGGATTATCCAAATAATGTGGACACATTGTGTTTTTTGGTAGGCGGACTAGAGAAGCTTCTCTAGTCAGCCGACTAGAAAAACTTTCCTCTATATATATATATATATATATATATATATATATATATATATATGAGGAAAGTGTTCCAGCGCTGGGACCTTATCTGCGCTTAAGTGGTTTATACCACGTCTCATTGGTTCGTTTAGCGGGTCCACCTTTGCGGCCTAGAAAAACGACCAATGGGAGGCGTTATAAACCACTACAGCGAAGGGAACTCCATGCGTTGCAGCGCAGGAACACTTTCCTCTCTCTCTCTCTCTCTCTCTCTCTCTCTCTCTCTATATATATATATATATATATATATATATATATATATATATATATATAGAGAGAGAGAGAGAGAGAAAAGCATTCCTGCACAGGCGTGTCGGGATCCGACAGAGATTCGAGGTGTTAGATTCGGCAAACCCCCAAAACTATGATTCGGATTCGATAATTTTTAAATAAAATAAAATTTTCAAAATTTAAAATTTAAATGTGTAAGTTAAATATATATGTGTGTCTCTGCATGTCTATATATATATATATATATATATATATATATATATATATATATATATATATATATATATATATATATATATATATATTCATGAAAATTTTGAGGGTAGAGGGTTGAGGAGAGTTTTGTATTAAGAGAGTTTAAGGAGGTAGGGCGTAGATGTTAGAGGGTCAAGGCGCTAGGGTTTTTATTAAAAGTGTACGAGTTGTGCTTTCACATAAAAAAGTAAAGAAAAAAATACGTTTCAAGGGAAAATAAACAGGATTCGCATTTCAAAAGAGACAACGATGCATCGGATTCATACGGGACACGGCTACGACAAGAATCCGGGTGTGTCCCATGTGAATCTGTGTCCGATTCGGATGAAGAGACGTGTCGACACGGATTCGGCAGAGGGGGGCAAAGAATCCATGCAACATAGACAAAAAGTGACCAATGGGAGGCTTTATAAGCCACTTGAGCACAGGGAGCTCCCTGCGCAGGAACACTTTTCTCATATATATATATATCTATCTATGTGTGTGTGTGTGAGGAAAGTTTTTTAGTCCGCCGACTAGAGAACCTTCTCTAGTCCGCCGACCAAAAACACAGTGGGCCCATGTTGTTTGGATGATCCAAACCATTCATTTGATGGGTCCTGGCATAGATAGGGTGTGCCCAAAAAATCAGCTCCATAGGATCATCCTAGCCCTTTGATTTGTGGAGGTTAAAAATGGACAGTAGAAGTTAAAAACACAGTGAGCCCACGTTGTTTTGATAATCCAGAGCATTCATTTGATGGGCCCTGACATAGATAGGATGTGCCTAAAAAATCATCTCCATAGGATCATCCTAACCCTTCGATTTATGGAGGTTAACATGGACGCTTATAAACTCCACAAATCTATCCATTTTTAACCTCCACAAATCAAAGGGTTAGGATGATCCTACGCAGCTGATTTTTTTGGCACACCCTATCTATGCTAGGGCCTATCAAAAGAATGTTTAGGATTATCCAAATAATGTGGGACCACTGTGTTTTTTGGTCGGCGGACTAGAGAAGGTTCTCTAGTCGGCCAACTAGAGAAACTTTCCTCATATATATATATATATATATATATATATATATATATATATATATATAGGAAAGTGAAGCTACACCGCCGGCTTAAAATACACTGGGCCCACACTGTTTTGGTGATCCAAACCATTCATTTGATTGGCCCTCACATAGATAGGGTGTCCACCAAAAATCAGCTCCATAGGATCATCCCAACCCTTCAAACTGTAGAGGCAAAAATGGACAAATTTGTGAAGGTTTTTACACGTTCATTTTTGCCTACACAAATCGTAGGGTTGGGATGATCCTATGGAGCTGATTTTTGGTGGACACCCTATCTATGTGAGGGCCAATCAAATGAATGGTTTGGATCACCAAAACAATGCGGGCCCATTGTATTTTAAGCCGGCGGTGTAGCTTCACTTTCCTCATATATATATATATATATATATATATGAGGAAAGTGTCTCTAGTCTCTCCCCTAGATAAGCTTATCTACTCCTCCCTTTAAAAAAACACAGTGGGCCCACGCTGTTTGGATGATCCAAAGCATTCATTTGATAGGTCCTAACATAGATAGGGTGTGCCCAAAAAATCAGCACCAAAGGGTCATCCTAGAACTTCGTTTTGTGGTGGCTTGTGGTACCCAGAATGGACACATATAAACATCCACGTTTATATGCGTCCATTTTGGACACGGTGTGCCCAACAAAATGAAGTTCTAGGATGACCCTTTGGTGCTGATTTTTTGGGCACACCCTATCTATGTTAGGACCTATCAAATGAATGCTTTGGATCATCCAAACAGCGTGGGCCCACTGTGTTTTTTTAAAGGGTGGAGTAGATAAGCTTATCTAGGGGAGAGACTAGAGACACTTTCCTCTATATATATATATATATATATATGAGGAAAAGGAGTGTGCGGTCGACCGCACCAAGCTTAGGTGCGGTCGAGGGCGCCAAACTCATGTGGGCCCACTTTGTTAGGATGATCCAAAGCATTCATTTGAAAGGTCCTTACATAGATGGGGTATGTACAAAAAATCAGCTCCATAGGATCATCCTAACCCATCCAAAAGTGGAGGGCAAAATGGACAGACACTGTTTGCCACAAATCTGCCCATTTTTTCCCTCCACTTTTGGAGGGGTTAGGATAATCCAATGGACCTGATTTTTTGTACACACCCTATCTATGATGGGACCTTGCAAATGAATGGTTTTGATCAGCACAAAAAATGTGGGACCCATGTGGTTGGGCCCTCGACCGCACCTAAGCTTAGGTGCGGTCGACCGCACAATCTTATTCCTCTATATATAGGGAAAAGTGAGTATGAGCGGCCCCTCATATAAGCTTATATGAGGTGACGGCTAGAAACACTGTGAGCCCACATTTTTGGCGTGATCCAAACAATACATTTGATAGTCCCTGACATAGATAGGGTGTGCCCAAAAAAACAGCTCCATAGGATTATCCCAACCCTTCAAACTGTGGAGGTGAAAATGGGCAAATTTGGACAAATTTATACCCTCCCATTTTCATCTCCACAATTTCAAGGGTTGGGATGATCCTATGGAGCTGATTTTTTGGGCACACCCTATCTATGTCAGGGACTAACAAATGAACGGTTTGGATCGCCTCAAAAGTATTAGCCCACCGTGTTTCTAGCCGTCACCTCATATAAGCTTTATGAGGGGCCGCTCATACTCACTTTTCCCATATATATATATATATATATATATATATATATATATATATATATATATATATATATATATATAGAGAGAGAGAGAGAGAGAACGGTTTCTACACACAAGTGTATATAAGTTATCTACACATTAGCTTAAAATATAGCGGAGGCCCACATTGTTTGGGCGATCCAAACCATTCATTTGATTGGCCCTCACATAGATGTGTCCACAAAAAATCAGCTCCATTTGATCATCCTAACCCTTCGAACCGTGGAGGCAAAAAATGGACAGATTTGTGAAGGTTTATACACGTCCATTTTACCTCCAGAAATCATAGGGTTGGGATGATCCTATGGAGCTGATTTTTTTTTGGACACCCTATCTTTGTGAGGGCCAATCAAATGAATGGTTTGGATCACCCAAACAATATGCCCTTCATTTGAAAGGCCCTTACATAGATAGGGTGTGTACAAAAAATCAGCTCCATAGGATCATCCTAACCCATCCAAAAGTGGAGGGCAAAATGGACAGACACCGTTTGCCACAAATCTGCCCATTTTTGCCCTCCGCTTTTGGAGGGGTTAGGATGATCCAATGGAGCTGATTTTTGGTGCACACCCTATCTACGATGAGGCCTTGCAAATGAATGGTTTGGATCACCACAAAAATGTGGAACCCATGTGTTTGGGCCCTCAAGCTCATATAAGCTATATGAGCTTCAAGCTCACAATCATTTTACTCTATATATATATATATATGTGTGTGTGTGTGTGTGTGTGTGTGAGAGAGAGAGAGAAAATAAAGTATGTGCAGCTGCACGGATAAGCTATCTGTGCATGGGTATATAAGACATCCCTATTGGTTCATTACGTGGGGATCCAAAGCATTCATTTGGAAGGACCTTCCATGGATAGGGTGTGTACAAAAATCAGCCCTATAGGATCATGCTAACCCAATCAAAGTTGGGGGGGGGGGGGGGGGGGAATGGACAGACATTGTGTGTCCATGTTTCTGCCCATTTTCCCCTCCACAAATGGCAGGGTTAGGATTATCCTATAGGGCTGATTCTTGGTACACACCCTATCCATGGAAGGGCCTTCCAAATGAATGCTTGGGATCCCCACGTCATGAACCAATAGGGATGTCTTATATACCCATGCACAAATAGCTTATCTGTGCAGCTGCACATACTCTATTCTCTCTCTCTCTCTCTCTCTCTCTCTCTCTCTATATATATATATATATATATATATATATATATATATATATATATATATATATATATATATATATATGTGAGTTAAGTGAAGCTACACATATGTGTAGCTAACTTAGCTACACCGACGGCTTAAAATACAGTGGGCCCACATTGTTTGGGTGATCCAAACCATTCATTTGATACGCCCTCACATTGATAGGGTGTGCCCAAAAAATCAGCTCCATTGGATGATCCCAACCGTTCAAACTGTGGAGGCAAAAATGGACAGATTTGTGAAGGTTTTTACACGTCCATTTTTGCCTCAACAAATCGTAGGGTTGGGATGATCCTATGGAGCTGAGTTTTTGGGCACACCCTATCTATGTGAGGGCCCGTCAAATGAATGGTTTACAACACCGAAACAATGTGGGGTCCACTGTATTCTAAGGCGTCAGTGTAGCTAAGTTAGCTACACATATGTGTAGCTACACTTCTCTCTCTCTCTCTCTCTCTCTCTCTCTCTCTCTCTCTCTATATATATATATATATATATATATATATAGAGAGAGAGAGAGAGAGAGAGAACACACACACACACACAAATAAGGAGTTGATCACCGCAAAAGATAAACAGTTTTCTAAAGTGAAAGAAAGCTTTCATATTGAGGGAACAATAGACAGATTCAGCGAAGGGGAGCTTTCATTGGTCTACAAGAGGCAGAGAAGTGCTCCAAGTCATTTTACAAAAGACCAAATGCGGATTTTGGTGTTTTTCCAAAAACAAAAAGAAAAAAAGGTGTTTTTCAAGAAAATAATGACCATGGTTTCACAAGAAAAAAAAAGAAGCAAAAACGTCAACTTTCAAAGTTGGTTACCGAAAGCCACATGAAACAGGAAGACGAACAGCAATACACTATGCTATGAACCAAACCATCTTCTGAAATGTGTCTGGGAGTAGCAGCATAGTAGAAGCCTCTTGCTACTATGTAAACGACGTATCCAAGTTGGTCAAAGATAAAAAAGGATTCCCAAAATCGCATGGACAGTACCTTATGGTTGACCCTTGTACTTGCATTCTCGTCTTGATGACATCCAAGGGGGTTGTGATATAAGCACTAAAACCTGAGAGACGAAGTAGAGCAGTAAATTGTTGGCCAGTTTCAAAATTTTAAAAAAAAAAAGTTACGCTTGCAAATTAAAGCACCGACAAGTGCTTACTCGTCAAGGCTGACAGATAACAAGCACGTATTATATCAAAAAAAAGCAAAAGTTAAGACACTTACCACCAGCTAATCCTCCTAATAACAGTCCCTCGATAGAATTATTAACATGATTATCTGGATGGAGAAGCCACCTTCGCTTTCCATACTCAGAAAACTCCTTTAGGGCTTCATAAAATGTAACCTAAGATGCCATACATGTTAGCATTCAAAACA
This sequence comes from Tasmannia lanceolata, assembly GCF_043159265.1. NCBI lineage: Eukaryota > Viridiplantae > Streptophyta > Magnoliopsida > Canellales > Winteraceae > Tasmannia > Tasmannia lanceolata. The sequence goes on from NW_027518683.1 coordinate 45,798, forward strand.
TAATAAATAAAATGTAACATAAGACTGAGTAATGTTTTTGAAATTTGAATGCTGATTCCATTACTAAAATCGTATGATTGCTCAAATTTACTGAAACTCGGATGTAATAAAACAAACAACAATGATTGGATCTGACATCAGGATGCAGCTTAAGGGTTTAAAACAGCTGTTAATGGAAGTATGCTGCTGGTTTCCAATCAAGAAACCAAAGGAAACGACAATAAAATGAACAGATGTAATGTAACTTCCTCACGATCAAGAAGTAAATGTACATCAAAATGAAGAACTAAATGCATACCATGAGACCAGCAAATGGCACGTCCCGTGCAAGAGTTGACCAGTATCTGCTCAAGTAACCAAAATACATCAGAAGTGGAAAATGTATTATATACAATAGTAGGAACCTATAGCTTATCTTTGCATAAATGTAACCCAGAAATGAGCTAGTCATCCACATACGCACTCATGCATAGACACCAGAAACCAGAAGATTCCTGATGACGTAAGGTAATATATGCACCTCCACTCTTCTACACAAGAAGATCAAGAAAGAACTTCGGAATCAGGCTCTACGCATATAAGAATTTTACTCACCACCAAAAAAAAATAAAGTCAAGATTCTGGCTGTGCGAAATCTATGATTGAGGCATGTGGTTCAGTGGTTGTCAGCAAACGAAGAAGGTCAAAAAAAGCTGAGTGTGTGTGTGTGTGTGCGTGCGTGCGTGCGCGCGCACATGCGCGAATGATATCCGCACTACCATAGTTTGATAATGGCACTACTCAATTTGTTTTACCCTCTTTTTTTTTTAAAGATGACAGATTTCATTAATGTTGAATTAGCATTCGAGACCAATAGTCCCAGCCTGCTATTACAAACATTATAGATGTTTCCCATATAGATCCGAGGTATTACAAGAAGGCCTATTTGCCATTACCCTGCCTTAATAGGCTACTTTAATTACAGATATGAAGTTACATCAAAATCCTCCCGATTTGCTCCCACCTTAGCCAGAGTGTCTGCCATCTCATTTGTTGATCGCCTGCGGTGTTCAAGGGTTGGGTTGAGGACCCGCATCAAATCCAATATTTTCGCGACAGTCTCCTGTAATCGCCAAGGGCCTTTGCGGTTTCAGAAGCCCAAGCCACTACATTGGATGAATCTCCTTCCACTATAAGTGGGCACTGATCATGTTCACACGTCCATCGCAAGCCAAAGAGTAGGGCCTTTACCTCAGCTTCATTAGAGACGCATGTCTCACACAGTCCTGAGTATGTCATGATAATTGTCTGTCCGAGATGAGTCTCTGATTACTCCTCCAATCCCCTCCCTTCCAGGATTACCAAAGGAGCTGCCATCAAAGTTCAATTTAAGGCATCCCGTTGGTGGGCACATCCATTTGGGTCTAGGCTTGGACCTGATAGTTCTATCCCATATTACTGACCACCAGTTCCTGATCAGGTCGCCCATTCCGTATGGGGTTTGTTTCTTTGTCCTCGTCCAGGATAATATCTCCACCTTGATGTCGGAGGCAAGACGGGCTACCGATCTACTCTTCTCCTGGAAGATGCGTCTATTGCGTTCTTTCCAAATGTTCCACACAACGGCATATGGAATTGTTGCCCATAGTTGTTTACCCATTTCTCCGAATGGCCCTCTGCTCCACCCAGAAAAAAGGGAGTTAATAGATTCAAGGCAAACCCAAGAGATACCAAAAGCTCCAATTGCTCTTGTCCACAAATGATAAGCAAAGGGGCAATGAAGCATTAGATGGTCCAAAGTTTCTTCATCTCGCTAACACAAAACACACATACTCGCCAAGCTGAAATGTCTTTTCTTTAGGCGATCGCAGGTGTTAATTTTACGATGTATCAGGGTCCATCCAAAAGCCACCATCCTAGGTGGGGCCAATGATTTCCAGATATACCTCATCAGAGAGCTGTGGACCCCATTCAACAAAGTGAAGAAAGATTTAGAGGTGAAGTCCCCATTAGATGCTGGGGTGAGATAAATCATGTAATAGACATTCTATTAATGGAATAGAAATGTTTAGTTGTTGTTTCCCTTTTTGGGGTAGCGATTCGGATTTTGGGATTTTGAAAAAAAAAATCATGTCTAAAAATTTGCCCCAAATCCGGGTCGTTACAAGGAAAGAGAAGAAAGGAGAAGAGGGAGAATGAATTGGTTAGGGAGAGAAAGAAAGGAGAAGAGGGAGAAGGAGTAGGGTAGCGAGAGAGAAAGGAGAAGGAGAGGAGAAGAACAAGGGAAGAGTGAGAACTCACCGAGATTGTGAGGGGATGGAGGAAGGAGAAGACGGCCTAGGCGTCATTAGCTTGGGAGGAGGCCGACGGCTCTTTTCTTTGAGTTTCATGCAATCTTCAACTTAGGTTTTCTCCTTCCCACAATTCTTTTATAAAATCTTGTAGTGGATGGAGTTGAAAGGACCGCAACACCCTTAACTACAAAAGAAGAACAATTAGTAACATAAGGACAAAATAGGAAAACAAGTTAAACAAAATAGAAAAGGTAGAAGTGGTGTGTGCATGGGTGGGCCCTAGATGATGTGGTCATCCCCCACATCTAGGTCTAAAATAAAAATTCAAAATAGTCCATAATCCTCAAAATAACACCGAACATAATGTGCTAAGTAATGAAAGCCGCGATCCAATGGTTGGATCACATCAAAAGGTCATCACTTGAATACAATGGTTAAACCCAAGCATCATTCAGACTATTCCCCATCCCACTCTTCAATCCATGCACTACCTGAAAGATATGAAGATCTATATGCGAAAAATGCAACTTCACACCAATTGAGACAACTAAAATCTACTACAAGATTGAAATATTTGTATTGGCCGGAGCCAAAACAGGTCTCTACTGCAGATGATTGCATGCATCCGTTGGGATTAGTCCTACCCTAAATGGGGCGGGGATAACCTATGTCATCAAAAATAAAGGGAATAATACATATACACCCCCTCAACAATAACCCTGACTTTTCGAAGTCATCAACGACACCCTCTTAGTTTTCAATAATGCTTGTTACGTGACGAGGTGGACAGGAACAAAGAAATTGTCAGAGGTGTCTTTGATGAATTTTGAACTATAGGATGAAAAGTCAGGAGGTCTACTTCATGGACGGCGAAAAGTCAAGGGGTGTTGTTGATGACTTTGAAAAGTCAGGATTATCGTTGAAAATGTCAGAAAGTTGAGGGGGTGTATTTGTATTTTTCCCAAAAAAAAAAAGGAACAGGTATCTGTTGATGCGTATTGCATATCGGCCTATACACCTAGGGTTTTTATTTTTATTTTTATTTTTGTGCTCAAGGTCCAAAATTAATAAATGATAAGCTAAATTTCCACCGCATGAACCTGATAACTTTTATTTTTAATGATTTTTTGCAGATAGTTTGTCTAACAAATATCAATGTTTTGATAATAGTGTGAGTTATGATGTTTGACGTTTCTAGTGTGCTAGCAAGCCTATCAGGCCTGTCTTTTTTTATTGCCTTATTTTATTTACAACTCGAGCTAAGTGTAGAAACAAGTGAACTAAAGAAATGAACAGTATGTACTACATTAACAAAATTATGGAAGTGACACAAACACAAGGAGTAGATATGGGTCAAAGAAGGTCAAATGTCAAACATTAAAAATAGATAACTCTGAAAAGAAAATGAAATATCATAAAAAATGCAAAAAAAAAAAAAAAAAAAAAAAAAAACAAGAAATAGGCACATAGGCCTGTAGATGTGCGAAAAATGAGTTGGTGTTTCATTCTTACACAAACCTAGACCCTTTACAAAGTCATGTGCCCCAACATCAATACGATGTCGTATTGGAACATGTTGGCTGACACAAGCTAATACAGTAGTAATACATTGTGATTTTACTCAGGTGCCGTTACAGGGGTCCGAGTCACATTGGACCCGTAAAATCCAATATGTATCAGCTGATGCATATCGCATAGGTATCGGTGTTGGCCCAGGTGGCAACCCAAGATGGAGGTGAATTAGGTTTTAAAAAACTCTTTGTTCCCTTAAAAGATTAACAATTAAATTTAAGAAAAATAAGAAATTAAATCACTTGGAAGATAAAATTAAATGCACAAATAAGATAGAGAGAGTAAGAGAAGAGTGCATCAATTTTATAGTGGTTTGGCCCAATACCGGCTTACATCCACTCTCAAGAAGATCTCCCCTCGTCGTGGCTTCACTAACTTGAACTTCTTAAAGGTGTAAGTCCAAACCGTTTACAAGCTATTGATCCCCGAGGTTGACTCTGTGCCTCGACCACGAACCCAAGCTTTATCCCCAAGCTCATCTTGAAGGGTTGATGTGGTGCCCTTCACCAATTACAAAGATGATGAACTATGGCCTTTACAAAGGCAAATTTACAATGAAAGCTCTCACAAATAAAGACAAGAAATATTACAAGTAAATCCTAAATCTAATCCCTCAAACAATGATTAAATAAAGGCACAAGGGGTTTTCTCACTCAAATATGTGTTCAAATAAGTCTCACGAGTGTTGCTTCAGAGTTAGGGGGCTTAGACCCCTTTATATAGAGCCAAAAACCCAAAACTAATTGATTCCAAGCTCCAACAGGCAACTCAGTAGTAACTCGGTCACCCAAGCATTTTACCGTTAGAAAATAGGCATTGAAATCGGTGTTTGGGTGCCCAAGCACCTCTTCGAGCACCCGACTCGGGCGCCCGACCAACCTTTGGCCGCCCAAGCAACAGTTCTGGAATTTTTTGTTTTGAGCAGTTAACTTCAAAAATTCATCTCTCTCTTTTCTTATCAGGTCTCGATGATCTTGTACATTTTGGAAAGCTAATAGAGTCTACTTTCTATTTTAAAAAAAATCAACATTATTTGAAAATTCCCTAAAGTCATTATCCACAAGACAATGGCCTTTGGTCGACCAAGCAGTTGCCAATTTGGTTCTTTCATATTTAAGCTCCGCTTTGGCCCTCCGGTCTTGGGTCCACTTATCTTTTTGGTCCATTTAAGTTATTTTAAACCCATTTTTAAGTGCCTTTATGACATATTACATGAGGGATTAGATTTTACAATCTATACTCTAAGACTCGACTTTGATCTTCTTCTTCAAGTCTTTCTCTCATCCTCATGGATCTTCTTCTCTATTCCTGTGCTTCAATGATCTTCAACTCATTCCATGCTCCTTGACTTTGTTCTTTGATAGAGTCTTTCAACTAGCTTGCTAACACAAAACACATTAGTACAAAACAACTAGCAGAAATATCAAATGGTGTTTGGAATCATCAAAATATAACCTAGAAGATTGCCAAGGTTGAACCCTTGGGCTTACAATTGGAAAACATTATGTTTCATGGTATGCTGTCATACTCCCTTACACAAATGCAAGATGGCAGTTGAACAATCAGCAGGGATGATGTTCGGACCAAACTACAAGCCTTCAAAAGATATGCAAATTTTTTGAAAATGAAAGTTCAATAACACTAACATTTAACATAATAGTTTTCAGGTTCTAGTGACATCTATGAAATGCATGTATTGCATACACTAGGTAAAGTTAGCCTACAGAATATATCATAGCGGTGACTCCCATGATGTAACTTCAATAGAACAGAGAAAACACACTAGAATTCCTGACCCAAGTGACCCTTGATATGTGATAACCAAATATTCATCTTCAGTCAACATACAAGTAAACAGAAACTTGCATGTGTGAGAGGTACACAGAAACCGGCAAGAGAAAAAGAGAAACAAATATTGCACATGCAGGCTTAATTAAAAATGAATTCTCAAATAGTGTACTAGTAAGAATCGTCCCCAAGAAAAAACACATTTCTTTGAGATAGGAATATATGCTGCTCCAGAATTTAGATACAAGTTAACGCCAAAACATACCCTGCATATAATCCCTTTAGACCATGTTGCTTCCAAATTGAATGGCCGGCCTGAAACATTCCGGAATAGTAACCATACATTTGCACTCCTGGTTTCTGGCATGCATTTTCTTTCATTACAATAGAACTCCAAGATTTTTGGGTGCCTTGAACCTGCATGCGTTGTTTCATTACCTCACATGGTACATACACAAAAGATCCAAGCGTATCTCCTGAAACATTAGGAGAAAAAAAAAGTGAGGGACTTTTGAGGAATGTTGTTAGAAGGTTGGTTTGAAGGTTACGAATTAAAATTGTGAATTGATTGCATTAGGATTTGTTGAACTCGAAATTTTATGAAAAAAGGGAAAAGAGAAAAAAGTGGTTACACATTACGTTGTTCCTAAAATAAAAGGGCTATACGTAAAATAAAATAAAAAAAACTTTAGTAAAGAAGAGAAAAATTCCTAAATTTAATGAAGTAGAAACTTCAGCGAGAGTAATCCTCGTTAAAAAAAAGAGGTTACGTAACTTCCCATAAAAGAGGGAAGTTAAATCATGGAACCAAGGATATGGGTGAGGTGGCACTTACAACTGCTCCAAAAAAAATGAAAGAAAGGGGAGATAGTGAAATATAAGATAAGGGATGAGGTAGCAGTGGTCAAAGACTACAAGTAAGTTCTATAAATAGAGGAAATATCCTATTGAGAAAAATCCGGTCCTTAGAGGAAAAGAGCAAAGTAGAGGAAGAGAAGAACAAGAAAAGAAAAAAGAAAAAGAGAAAAAGATGAGAAAATATCTCTGGTGCACTAACAGTTTCCTTTTTCCCTTTTTGCAGACATTCTCCGAGAAGGAGATAAGTACTTTTGAGTCTCACCCGGGAGACTAAAGAGGAAGAAGACTTTTCTCTTCCTGGAGAAAAATGATAAAGATATCTTTAGAGTCTCTTCCGGGATACTCAAAGAGCAAACCAGACCTTTCTCTTCCGGGAGAAAGATGATAAAGATCTCTTTAGAATCTCTTCCGGGAGACTCAAAGAGCAAAGAAGACATTTCTCTTCCGGGAGAAAGATGAAGATCTCTATAAAGTCTCCTCCAGGAGACTCAAAGAGCAAAGAAGAACTTTCACTTCCAGGAGAAAGATGAGATGCGTCAAGGGAGTTCCTCATTCGGAATGACTCTCTTACAAAAGAGTCTAAATAAAATCATCCGAGATGACTCAAAGGTGTCTCTCTTCCGGGAGGACACTTTACAAAAGAGTCGAAATAAAGTCATCTGATATGACTCAGAAACAAAACCATCAAAGAGTCACATTCACTATTCCTCCATGGCTATAAAAATCTGAGTCCGGGAGGATCTGTTTACAAAAAAAATCAGATTTTTCAATGTTAAACAAATCTCTTTATGGTCTTAAACTATCTCCTGATTTGGAAGATTCAGTGATGTTATGTGATTTAGCATGAAGCAGTGTGCGGTTGACCATTCAGTGCTTAGCCATCACTCTGATGCTGGGTATGTTCTCTCAATAGTGTATGTGGGTGATATTATCATTACTAGGAGTGATACGATCGGCATACAGAAGTTGAAGATCTTCCAGCATAAGGAATTTTCCATCAAAGACCTAGGACGTCTAAGGTATTTTCTGAGAATTGAGGTAGCCTATTCTCGCAGTGGCCTTTCTCTTTCTCAAAGGAAATATGTGATGAATATATTAGATGAGACAGGGGTTCTCTGCAAGTGAAACCCGTTGTTGTTCCCATGGACCCAAATGTAAAACTTCTTCCAAATGAGGGAGATTTATTAGATGACCCTGGCAGATATAGGAGGTTGGTTGGAAAGCTAATATATCTCACGGTCACTCGTCCAAACATCTTGTTTGAAGTATGAGTGGTTAGTCAGTTCGTGAGCTCACCATGTACCTCCCATTGGGCAGCAGTTATTCAGATTATTAGATACTTGAAAGGTGCTCCAGGGAAAGGCTTGTTATTCAAGAGACATGGTCATGCGAAACTGGAAGGGTTCAATGATGTAGATTGGCAGGATCTCCAGCAGATAGGAGATCAACCACTGGATATTGCACCTTCGTTGGGGGTAACTTAGTGCCATGGCGAAGCAAGAAGCAAGATGTGGTAGTCAAATCAAGTGCGGAAACCGAATACCTAGCCATGGCACATATAGGTGGAGAACTAACCCGGTTGCGCTCTCTTCTATCAGAGATTGGTTTTCCTTCCCAATCTCCATCTCAATTATATTGCGACAATAAGGTTATTGTCAACATCACTACAAACCCAGTCTTTCATAAGCGAACCAAACATATTGAAGTGGATTGTCACTTCATCTGTCAGAGGATTCAGAAGGGCGAGATAAGCACAATGTTCACTCAATCAATGGATCAACTAGGTGATGTGTTTACTAAGTCATTGAGTAAGGCAAAGTCAAGTGATATTTGTAACAAGCTGGGAATGTACGACATATGCATTCCAGCTTGAGGGTGGAGTGTTAGATGTGTTATGTGCACGTAAGGGTATTTTGATCATTGTATTGTTCACACACACACACACACACACACACACACACACACACACACACACATTAGTGAGGGGGAGACATCTCTCCTAACTCACATTCTTCTCATTCTCTTTCTCTTTCTCTCTCAACAAGAATCACTCTCGAACTCCTATTTCTACCAAAAGTTTTATATCAACGGGAATCATGAAAGTCGTGATGTATTGATTTTAGCAGCAATGGAGAAATCATCAATGATAGATGCACGCATGAAGAGACTGAATGCACTGCAATGCTATCATAGTTGTGTGAAATTTGTCCATAGTTGTGCGAAATTTGTGCTATCATAATTGTGCAAATTTTGTTTACGTGTGTGATAAGCGGGTCAATTATTGGATAAAAAGGTGATTGCTCACCAATTCCTCCAGCAATGAAGTGAGCCCAATGACCTCCAAGGCTAGGATATACTTCCTCAACCCACTTTTTTGTAGATTCAATCACACCAAAGTATGTCGCACCCGTTGCAAGTGATCCAGTCACTCCTGGCACAAGTCCTCTATAAAAGCCTGCAAAAAGATATGGTTAAAATAACCGCAAAAGATGGACAATGGATCAGTATCAGAATAATAAGAGAAAAATAAGAAAGTAAGAAAAAGAACCCAACTGGAAATATTTCTTGCCCTTCAAGCTTATGGATGAAACATAAACAGTAGGCAGTCAGATTAGATGTGAGTAGGCATAACAAAAGCAATGAAGTGTTGTGCACAAGTAATGAAGGGATCCATACGGATGTGTGGGGGTTGGATTCATACTTGATTATATTGGTGAACGAGTTAAACTTTTCATGATAAACAGCAATGTGCAGGGTTTTTTTTTTTTTTTTTTGAATGTGCAAGGGTAAGTGGGTAAGTCTATGAAGAACACAAATACTTGTAACCAATGTCTACAAACCCGCTAGTTTAAATCAGAACTCGATGAACATAGTTTATGGTTTAGCAAGTTTATGTCAGACACAAAATCAACGAATTTTTAAGAGCTTGCAAAGTTTACATGGAAGAAAACTAAAATGGTAGAAAGTCGGAGAGAATACGAAGTTGGGAAAAGAAATTTTTTGTCATCCTTTCTTCCCTCCGCTTCTCCACTAACTCTTTTTTCTTCTTCCCCCTCCCCCCCCTCTCTCTCTCCTCTTTTTTCTTCTTTCCTCCATCAGCCTTTCCTATTCTGCTTCAAGATTCGCGTCTGGGTTCTTCCAATTAGAAAGAAAAAAATTCTGTCCTTTATCTATTCCCCCTGATAAGGCCACACATTGTTTCTTTCTGAGAACAGGAAACCATAGCTTTGCAATCTATATGAAATGATCAAACAAAAGAGTAGTAAACTCATACCTATACCCTTTAAAAGACTAAACTTATGTTTATAGATAAAATGGGGTTATAATTAAATTAAGATATTAAACTTAGTACATAGTATTCCTTTATCAATTCTTATTTTTAGCGTTTTTATTGACTGGTTTGACTTGGCGGAGCAATCATTGACTTCCCAAGTCAGGTCATAATTGATAAGGGTGGGTTTTCTTCCAACTTTATAACTAAAAAAAATAGTAGAAACTAATCAAAATACACTTGAAAGAATCAATGAATCTTATCATCACAACACATAAGAGAAATCAATGTTCCTTTTTTCCAATTGAATCATTTTCATTAATAATTTAAAGTAGATAGATGGATCGAGAAAAAATCCAATTTATTTGTTTTCAACTTTTCATGGGGATGGGATGGATGGAATAGGGCTTCTCACATACGATAAGATTAAGGTTGTTATTCTTTCATCTAATTGATAAAACCAGAAATATGAGAGCATCTAGGCGATTTTGCAAATAAGATTTTGCAGGCCCTTTTTTTTCATAAGAGACGAGCAAGATACGGAATGAATTAAATGAAAAACTTTGAGCCAGGTATGAGGGGGCTACTCTCCTGCAAAAGAGGTGCCCCGAAATATGATTTATGATATCACCCTCTCTATACTGCAAGACGCATCAACATGATTCAGGCATGTTTCAAGCGTCCATGCAACACATCTACAGATAGCATATTATGACTTGATTAAATTCAGGAAATTGCTTGAGAAAGATGATGAAAGGTTGTTTACCTCTTAAACCATCATCTAACCAGACGGTCCGGACCATCTGCGGTATGCTCTTTTGGTTCTGAGGAAGATAGGAAGAGTAAATACAGTTTATATCAACATATAATGTACCAAAATTTAATACAGTTCCAACAAATATATTAATCAACTTAGACTTGCAGATGAGTGGTTAAAACAAATTCTAACCATGGGAGATGCATCAACTCTCATCATCACATCCACCAACAGTTTCCCATACCTGGCATCTGCCAATGACAGCTTGACTCTGTATTCGTGTTTTTAGGGTGTCTATTGGATGCATTATCCCCTCTCCAAAAGCCCCAGCAAAGGCTCCCCAGACAAATTCCCTCCATACTACATCACAGTAAATAAGAATTAATAGGGCACTGTATGCACACATATATAATCAAAAATATCTCAAACGTATGCTAGTTTGAATTTCACTTGCACCTTAGGTCTAACCAAACTCATGCACAGCTAACAGAAGAATTTTGCGCAGAATGATAAACAATTATAGCAGAAAGATTGACTTCAAGACATGAAAAATAACCAGTATCTCATCACTTTCTTGAATGTGTGGGTCATGAAAATACCAAAATATTCACAAGTATTCTATTTAAACAAGATATTATCAAGGAACAGTATTAGGATCTGATAAACACACACACAATTGCCCAGCACAGCAACTTCAACAAATTTCTTATTAAGGCTCCATTTCTTTCGACGTAAAATTTGTTTTATGTTGAACATAAAACAAATTTTACGTCTATTTTTACTTCGAAAGAAACGGAGCCTAAAGAAATTGATTTCTTGTACAACTTGGCCATCATGCACTGCCAGGGCAATCAGTTAGGTGGCACCTTATATATGGGTCTCCAGTAGTCTACCTCCATTGGGGCATTCGATGTAATGCAAGAAATGCATAGAATAATGACTTCCACCCAAAGGAGGTCAGAACTCATGATATGTATCATAATTGGAGGGAGCAATAAAGTTTTTAGTGGCATATTCTACGAAAATTGGCAGTTGATCCTCTGTTCTAATCTGATCAAGACGTGTGAATAGTAAATGGTCAAACATCAAAACAACCATGATTCTATTGTGAATGACTTGATTGAACAAGACAAAAGATATATCTCATAATAGGTGCATGGGCTCCTCATCAAATTTCTAACGAAAAAAATCCCACAAAACCTAAATCCAAAATCAAAATTCATTTTCATGCAAAAAAAAAAGAAAAGAAAAAAGAAATGTAAAACACAACAATGGGATTTTCTACTGTCCGATCCACTGGAAATTGTTGAATTTTATGTAATATAAAAGTCCATTTCAAAAATATTAAGTTTATTATATTATTTCTATGGGAACAAGTTGACCTACCTTATACTTTTTCTTCCTTTTGAAGTTCTCTCTTCCTTGCATGGGAACCCACATCAGTTTTGTAAGAGAGTTGTAACTGGGTTTATTTATGGAGGTTGTTTTCTAAGGGTTGTGAAACCGTACGAAAAAAGAAAGCTTTGAGGAAAAATATTTACAGCACACGCCGAGCTGAACCGAACCGGATATTCATTTTTTCTTATGTGAAATTAACTTTATGTCCCCCTTTAAGGCGTTTTCTTGTAACCGTTACAAACCCATTACATCTTGTTGTTATTAAGGCGTTAAGTGGGGCACATGTCATTAACCACGTTAATGACCTATTTTAACGTGGTAGGCATAGTTTAGGAAGTGGTTCATATAACGAGAGTCTTCTCTTCTAAAATTACATAGAAGAACACTATAAATTCCTCTCTCTGCAACCCTTCTTCTTCCTCTTCCAAATATAGTTTTCTTTTCTTCTTTGTAATCAAGGCACACAGGCTAGTTCGTTGTGTTTCTAGGAAACATGAGTGCACACATCTAGAGACGTAGTAGTTGTATCCTAGAGGCATACGTCTAGCGACGCGTCTGCATCATCAATTCATCATAGTGGAAGGCAGCATTTTCTTTAAGGACAATGGATGTTGATATGTGCATCCTTTATTTTTTATCTACGGCATTCATTTATTCACATGCGCAATATAATCCTACATGTGATATTAATTGAGTTAGATTAAAATAGGCATTGGTTACTTGAGGAATTATCAATAGCATCTATGCAACCTGGTTAGTCGGATTACTTGTTATGATTTCATTAGAAAATCAATCTAATATTTTCAATATTGATCTATACAAAATTATAATCTTAAGGTAAATATTATCTACAATTAAGATTTCGGATTTTATAATATTGAAACATGTCTTCTCAAGCCAAGAGACCTGAAATTTTTTACGGACCTGATTTTGGAAAGATTCCTAGCATCATTAAAGATGTTTTTCCTAGAGCAGAAGATAAATCTCTACAACACGAAGATGTTTTTCCTAGCATCACTGAACTTAGATTATTTATAGTGGGAATCTAACAAAATTGAAGAAGATGAACCTGATAGATTCCATTTGGTGAACCAAAGAAAAAGAAATGATTTCCTTTGTAAGGGCTACATTCTTAGTGCACTAAGTAACCAACTTTTTGATGTGTTTTATCAAATTGAAGTTGTAGGAGTTATGGGGGACACTACAACGTAAATACTAATTGGATCCAAGAAACATTAATCGAAAAGTATTTTTGTTATCAGATAACAGATGGGAGATCAATTAAAAATAAGGGCTGCCCAGTGCACGAGGCTCCCGCCATTGCGGAGTCTGGGGAGGGCTAGATGTACGTATCCTTACCCCTGCTTTGCAGAGAGGCTGTTTCCGTGACTTGAACCCGTGGCATATAGTCATATGTGCTATGGGTATTAAAATAGAAGAAATTCAAGTAGTAGTTATCATTGAGGAATTACCACCATCTTGAGAGAGATATCAAGGCATCCTTTTACATGATCGAAATGATATCTCTCTTCTGAATTTGTTTGTTTATCTTAGAAGTGAAGATGATTATATATCCAAAAGGAAGAGTCCTCCGAATTCATTTCAAAGGTAAACCTGATTGAGACCACATCAGACAAGAAACCAAAGTTTAACTTTAAACCTAGGCTTGGATCACAAAAGAACCATGGTGGTCACTTCAAGAAGGAAAAGGGTGATTGCTTCATATATGAGAAGTCAAGTCATCATGCCAAGGAATGTATGGATAAAGTCTCGGCAATCAACCTTAAACTCTTAGCCTTGTTAATCATTTGACTGGATAAAGTCTCGGCAATCAACCTTAAACTCTTAGCCTTGTTAATTATTTGACTCAGGATCTCAACAACGATGGAAAACAATGAAGGAGATAGCAGATCTGTAACAGTTTAGAGTTATATGAATTTGTGAAAAGAACCCATTTAAACTTGGGTGCTTTGTCTTCTATTTATATTGCTTTTACAAGTGATACATACAAGAGATAAACTCCACATACACAAACCAACTGAAACTGATTTACAGATGAGAGAAATAAAATCCACATTCTAAAAACTACCCAAACTTCCTATAACTAGTCTGCCACTGAACTTCATGTGCAAAACTACCAAAACTTCCTACATTTAAAATTTAAAACAATAGCTGAAAGAATTGCTATGTTATGTCTACTTTATCACCCTCCCTCAAACGCAGGGGCGTGTCGACGACCATGAGTTTGGATCGGAGTGTGGCAAATCGTGAAGATGGAAGCCCTTTTGAGAGAGGATCAGCTAACTGATGAGCGGTGGGAATGAAATTAATTTGAAGAGCACCACGAGCAAACCGCTCACGCACAAAATGGTAGTCAACTTCGATATGTTTTGTGCGAGCATGGTACACTGGATTTGCTACAAGATACATTGCACTGATGTTGTCACATAGGAGTAGCGGTGGATACCGTAAAAAAATATTTAAATCCCGAAGTAAATGTTAAATCCAACATATATCAGCAGTTGTAATAGCAAGAGCACGTTATTCTGCTTCGGTACTTGAACAAGATACAGTTGGTTGTTTTTTTAGCACCAAGAGATTAAACTGGGTCCAAAAAAGACACAACTGCCGGTAGTAGATCGGTGATCATCAAGAGATCCAGCCCAATCGGCATCTGAGTAAGCCCTGATGGTGAAATCCAAAATGGGATGGAAACATAAGCCATGTAAAATAGTACCTTCGATGTATCTGAGAATGCGTTTGACGACTTCAAATGAGACATCGTAGGAGCTTGAAGAAAAAGGGAAACTTGATTTACGGCATAAGAGAGATATGGGCGAGTGTGAGTGAGGTACTGGAGAGCCCCAACAAAACTACGGTAGTTTGTAGCATCCACGGGAGAAGAACCATCTGATTTTGAAAGTTTAGATCCACTGGAAATTGGAGTACTGATAGGTTTTGCACCCAACATAGAGGTGCACTCTAGTAAATCCAAAGCAAATTTACGTTGAGTAAGGTATATGCAAGTTGAGGTTCGGGTGACCTCCATTCCGAAAAAGAAATGAAGTGCACCAAGATCCTTAAGATCAAAACGTGAAGAGAAAGCACGAATAAGCAAGTCAATGCCAAGAGAATCGCTTCCTGTGATAATGATATCATCAACATAGACTAACAACAAAACCGAGCCAGCCGATGATTGTCGAAAAAATAAGGACATATCGGAGGCGCTATTATGATAATCCAATTCTAAAAGAACATTTTTTAATAGCATATACGAGGCCCGTGGGGCCTGTTTGAGCCCATAAAGTGATTTGTGCAACTTGCAAACAAACTGAGGTCATGCTGGGTTTACAAAACCAATTGGTTGTCACATGTATACCTCCTCTGTTAGAGTACCATGCGGAAAGGCATTTTGAATGTCCAATTGTCGAAGTGGTCTACAAAACCAATTGGTTGTCGCATGTATACTTCCTCTGTTAGAGTACCATGCAGAAAGGCATTTTGAATGTCCAATTGTCGAAGTGGCCAATTGTATGTGACAGCGAGAGATAAGATCATGCACCTAGGCCATCCAGCGTTGCGCACTCTTCACCATCTTCACTCTCATAAGAAGTTGTTGTGTTCTAGTTCTTTATTTAAAAACTATGTTTGTACTTTGTACTAGTTGTATGGCCGGTAAAATGGCCCGTCTTCCACTTAATTTATCATCTCGTGTTTCTACCAGTCCTCTTCAATTAGTTCATTTGAACTTATGGGGCCCAGCTCCAGTAACTTCTATGAATGGTTCTCATTATTATTGATTATTAGTAGATGATTTTTCTCGCTTCAGTTGGTTATATCTCTTGAATAATAAAAGTGACACTTTTTCATGTTTCATACAATTTTAAGCGGATGGTGGAAAACGCCCTTAAGTCTAAAATCCTAGCTTTCCAAAGTGATAGTGGTGGTGAGTTTACATTATAACAAGCATCCCGTTTGAGTCCTTTTTAAACTCCAATGGCATCATACATCGACTTTCTTGTCCCCAAACCTCACAACAAAATGGTATTGCAGAACGAAAACATCGACATTCCGTTGAAATGAGTCTTGCCCTTCTCCATCATTCTCATGTCCCTAAAACCTATAGGGTCGAGAGCTCGAGGCACTTCAAATCAGTACCTATATCATTAATCGGCTCCCTTCTACATCCTTGGATAATAAATCGCCTTATGCAATTTTATTTAACCAAGAACCAGATTATAACTTTCTTCGCGTTTTCAGGTGTGCTTGCTATCCATATTTAGTTCCCTATAATCGCCACAAATATGAATTTCGCACTAAAAAGTGTATTTTTCTCGAACATTGAGTACATCAAAAAGGGTACAAATGACCTGACCCTTCTACTGGTCGGATTGATATTTCACGACATGTACCATTTGATGAAACACTTTTCCCATTTGCCTCCACCCCACTACCTTCCACTAACCCAGAAATAGGTAAAAGTGATCCATTACCAACAAGAATGGAGTCAGAACCATGATAAGGGACCCTGGAAGCCGATGATGGAAGTGCCGAGGTCATATGATTTGTGGCACCAATGTCTGGGTACCATTGTTGATCAGATGAAGAAAGTGACATAGCTGAAAAGGCAGAGGGCAAATCTTCAAATCTTATGCTTGAAAAGATTGTTTGGAGCGATTATAGCATCGCAATGCTCCATGACCACGCTTGCCACAAATTTGGCAATGAACAGGGGAGGAGTTAGAGTGAGTGGATGGAGGAGGACCAAGTACACCAGTGGGAGTGGTCGGATGAGATGGACATGAGTCAAAGGTGCGACCCCTCCCTCGACCACGACCACGTCCACGTCCTCGAGTATAGGATACGTCATGAGATTTGGTGGCTGTAAAGGCAGTAGTATGGACAGAGGTTTGTTGGATCAGATGTGCATTTTCAAGGTGCAAGTCCTGGATATGTAGGAGAGATTGTAACTCTTGAAAGGTAATTGGATTTTCACGCACAACTACAGCGGTGCAAAAGCGTTCATATTAGGAGGGTAAGCCTGATAGGGTATGAAAAACTAAATCAGCATTTGCGAGAGGCTGTTGAATCGTGGCAAGGAATCTGCAATACTTTTGATTTGCTGAAGATAATCTGTCATGGAGGAGTTTCCTTTCTTAAGAGTTCGAAGTTGATAGCGAAGGTTAAGAATTCGAGCATTTGAAGGAGCGGAGAAGGCGGATTCGAGAGCCATCCAAACAGATCGGCAAGTGTTTAAGCCAACCATTTCAGCAAGAACATCCTCAGTGAGTGTGGCATTTAGCCAACTAAGCAACATTTGGTCAAAACGAGACCAAGTAACGTAATTAAGGTTAGGGCCAGTTTTGTGTTCACCATTATCAGTAAGGACAGAGATAGTGGGTGGAGGAAGAAGAAACGGTGGAGAATGAAGAGGCCATCGCATAATCTATGGTGTTTCAAAGAAAACACCCTCTAATACCATGTAACAGTTTAGAGTTATATGAATTTGTGAAAAGAACCCATTTAAACTTGGGTGCTTTGTCTTCTATTTATATTGCTTTTACAAGTGATACATACAAGAGATAAACTCCATATACACAAACCAACTGAAAGTGAATTACAGATGAGAGAAATAAAATCCACTTTCTAAAAACTACCCAAGCTTCCTATAACTAGTCTGCCACTGAACTTCATGTGCAAAACTACCAAAACTTCCTACATTTAAAATTTAAAATAATAACTGAAAGAACTGCTATGTTATGTCTACTTTATCAAGATCTCCCTAGCACGAGCCCATGGAGCTCTTGAAAAAATCTTTGGGAGAACCATTCACGAGAACAGAGTGCTAAGCAGAGGAAACACAGGCATGCATCCTCCCACACTGGTGGCAAACAAAACTCATATGCCTCGATAGGTAATCAATACAACTTCACTCGACTCTATCGTAGGTTTTCTCCATATCCAACTTGCACGCAATGAAACTAATAGCATTCTGCTGGTAGTGATCCACACACTCATTAGCAACCAAAGTAACGTCGAGAATTTGGCTCACATGGATAAAGGTGCACCGAGTCCTAAAGATGAGAGACCCAAGGACAGTGCGAATCCAATAGTCAAGAACCTCGTAGACACCCGCAAGGCTGATCAACCGAAGAAACGTCAATCTCTTAGCACCATCCCGCTTGGGTATGACAGTAATGAAAGTGGCTCCTATACTCCTATCCGGATTCACACCAATGTAGAAGTCATCAAAGAAGGCCATATAGTCACCACAAACTACCTCCCAACAATACTGAAAGAAGAAGGTCATAGAGTCACCACGAACTACCTCCCAACAATACTGAAAGAAGGCCAGACAGAAAGCGTCCGACCCCGGGCCTGATCGCCTTTTATGAAGAACACAGCATTCTTGGCCTCTTCCACGGGTTCCTCAATCCTCAATTCATTTTTATCAATCCCCAACCCACAAGTAGTGACTGATTACTAGTGAAATAATCAATTGCAACTACGAAACCTGGTTAGTCAGATTACTCGTTAAAAATTTCAATAGAAAATTGATATTATAATTGCATATGTTGGAATATCCAAAAAACTGGCAGTTCTAACGAATATCTCGAACGATATGACCAGGTTATACAGAGAAGTGCTGGATCTAAAATCAAACAACTACCATTTCGCATAAGAAATTCGAAAAAAAAAATGTGTTAGCTGAAGCTGTTTTCAATTACAGTAGCTCGATTTTTTAACCATATATTGGAACGTATTTGAGTGTGGAATAGTAGTTCCGGTAATTGAAGCCTGAAATGGAAATGGAGAAAGTGATTACCGAAGAAATGGGGAGAAGATCTGTTGGACAGATGAGATATTGGTTCTTGAATTCCTTCTGAAGTCGAAGTGGAGCCCACCATGGCGGCAGGTTCGTGTTTGCAGAGCGCTCTCCGTTTTGCTCCTTTTCAACTCCTTAGTTTTGAATTTTAGGGTTTTCGATTTCGAGTTTTAAAGAGGGTGCCATGTTGCCGCGTTCGTGGCACATAGGTCAGACGAAGGCCATCGAGCAGTCAAAAATGTAAATATGGAGACCGAGAGTACCACCTAGCAGGAGACCTGGAATGAGAACACGCCATGTTCAAAAACAAATTACTTTTTATCATTTCCCTAAAATTAAGGGGTGGCTCACGTCACTTTTGATCTTGTGGCGTGAATCTATTTGTTTGGTCCCCTTTTAGGTCCTACTCTCGTTATTTTCCCTAAAAATAACGAAAGGGGAGTATAAATTGACTCTCAAATATGATAAATCGACTCCCCGTGCGTTTCTCTCTCCTCTGGGTTAGAGAGAGAAAGAGGAGAGAGATAGACACATGGGGAGTCAATTTATCATTTTGGGGGGTCGATTTATCACTGCCCTAACGAAAAGTTTTTCTTCTTGATCTTCCACCTTATCTTTACGTTTTCGCATTTTGTCCTTTCCCCCACAAATTAAAAAACCTTAATTTTGTTTAGTTGCATCACTTTTTAACTAAAGCATAGAAAGTGGTCAAAATTTTCATCAACACTATGGACATAGATTTCGTGTATTGAAATCATAAATTTCAAAGGCGGCAGAATACAAATTATTTGTAATTTGTATTGTGATTATTGGTATGATTTTGATTTTAATTATGATTATGATCCTAACTATGATCAAAGATGAGCTTGTACATACAATTGTAAAAATGTATGTGTATATGTATATGTCTCTCTCTCTCCAAATATATATATATATATATATATATATATATATACACTAGTAAAAAAACCCATGCGATGCACGCGGCAAATAAAATATAATGGTCAATTAAGAGAAGCATTAAAACTATTGACAATAGAGAAATTGAAGAACTTGTATAAGTAAAAGTGGCATACATGCGAAGTGATAAAAAATGGCAATGGCTTACACAATTGGCATGGTAATTAGTTTACTTGTTTTTTTTAAAAAAATTATATAGAGTTTCTCTATAAATCGGAGGGCTAGGATCATAATATGTAAATGATTTTTGGAGCACAATCGATTTACATTGTGGCCATCAAATGGATGGTTTGGATCATCCTATGGTGTGGGATGTATAGTCCATTTTGACAAATAGGGGTGAATAGAAGGGGGTGAATTTATCACCGCCCAATGGTGACCATCAAATGGATGGTTTGGATCATCCACAGATTTTTCAAACAAATCAAGAAATTAACTCCTTTATATATATATATATATATATGAGAAAACGGTTCCTACACATGTGTGTAGAGAATTCTCTACACATTAGTGAGGTGTTTTGAAGGTATTAACGACAGCCACATGATCTAGAAAATCTCAGCCCTACATTCAAACCCACATCTCCATCGAGCAAAGAAAGGGTTTCTTCTCCATCGAGCAACCTGGAAGGAGGAAAAAAAAACCCCATGGTGCGACGGTTTCAGCAGAGCTTTGGGTGTAAAAATCGACGCCTCATGTGATACGCATCTCCTCCTCTCCTCCTCTCCTCCTCTCAAACCCTAGCTAAAACAAAAACCCAAAATCTCAACCGACGCCCTCATCTCCTCGCGTCTCCATCTCGGGTTTCCACCTCCTTGCCCAGGTAACAGATTTCACGATTTTTAGCAACAGATTTCACGATTTTAGCAACAGATTTCACGATTTTAGCAACAGATTTCACGATTTTGGGTTTTTTTCTCTTCCCTTTGTGTGAACTGATTTGGGTTTTTTGCAGGGCTCGTGCTCTTCGTCGCCCTCATCTCGTCGGGTGAGGACCTCCTTCACCAGGTAAGTCCTTCTCCACCCCTTTCTTTATTTTTCCATTTTTTTTTTGGTAAAAGAGGAAGACCTCCCATCTGCCCTAACCCTTTCTCTCCTTTTTCCCTCTCTTTCTTTTTCCATTTTTTTTTTAAAAAGAGGAAGAATGGGGTGTAGATTTTGTGGTTGTGTGGGATAAAAAAATCCGATTTCGAGGACATGTTTTAAGCCTAAAAAAACAGATTTTTGTGAAGACCTCCCATTTTTTAAAAAAAAAGAGGAAGACCTCCCATCCGTCATCATCTGATCATCACACACCCATATCGATTTGGTTTTGTTGTGTCTGTTTTTTTGTAGTTTTACATTTGTTTGCCTGAAACAAAATTCATCGCCTACTCATCATTTCTTGAATCCCTTGCTTGTATTGGTAACACCTGAATACTTCGATCTCCTAAACATTCAAGCCCTATTCGTCATTTCTTAGTCAAATTGAGAAGTATATAGAGTGTCTCATACATGTCTATGGGGTTTTTTAAGCGAAGAATCGCTTTACTTTCTCTAAACCGAAATTGTTCACAAATGATATGAGTTGATGGATTTTATTTTCAGTTGAGAACAATATGAGTTTATGGATTTTGTTCTAACCTGATATTGATATTGTCATAAACTGATATTGTTCTGAAACTGATATTGTTCTCATCAATTTGCAATTTTCTAAATTTTGCAATTTTCTAAATTTTGAAATTTTCTAAATTTTGAAGTTACATGTTTATCTCGATCTGATGTTTTTTGGGTTTGTATGGTCGATCACTTGCATCTTCAGGTTTTTTTATCCTCCTTTACAGTATATGGATCCGTTTGGGCTGTCTATTGTGGAGGTTGATGAAAATAGATTAATTATGGGTGATGATACAATGTCGCAAGCCGATAGGTTATGTGTTGATGAGGAAAATAGATTAGAGTTGGGTGATGAAGAGGAACCGCTAGGTTGGGTTGATAATGACGAGGGTGGTACTGGTACCTCAGAAACGCCTAATAAGGATGATGCGGCGAGTGTTTTAGCTAGCAAACCTTTTGAAGGCCAGCTTTTTGATAATTGTGAAGATGCCTATGCATTCTATAACTCATATGTGTTGAGTACAAATTTTGGAATTCGAAAAGGAAGGACCAATAGGTCGATCAAAACAGGTGAGCCTATAAGGAAGAGTTATGTATGTGATAAAGAGGGATTGAGAAATCCTAATGATAAGAGACAGATTGGGATGGATGTGAAGTGACGTCGTGAAACAAGAGAGGGTTGCGAGGATAAGTGGGAAGTTAGAATTTTTGTGGAAGAACATTGTCATTATCTTACATCTCCATTGAAGACACGATTGCATCATTCACATAATACATTACATAAGAAAGCCTCATGTAAAAATTTGATGGATAAAATGCACAGTGATGGGTTTGGTCCTTCTGGCATTGCAAGGGCAATTAACGCTTCAAATGATGGTTCATCTAGTGCTCTCACACCAGATCAGGTGTCGTCTCATTTGAGAGCACATAGGGCTAACAACATGGGACGAGAAGCTGCCACAGTAGCTAATCAATTCCAACAGAAACGAGCGGAAGATCCGAATTTTCAGTTTGCCATGGAGATAGATGTTGATGGAAACCTGAGATCAATGTTTTAGGCGGATTCGAGGGCCAGAGAGGCATACCTAACCTTTACCGACGTAATTGTTTTTGACGTCACTTATAAGACGAACAGGTATAGGATGCCGTTTGCACCATTTACCGGTGTAAACCACCACAGACAGTCTACACTTTTTGGTTGTGCCCTCCTAGCAGATGAGACAGAGGAGACATTCACTTGGTTGTTTCGACAGTGGTTGAAATGCATGTTTGACAAAGCTCCAGGGTGTATAATTACTGATATGGATGGGGCGATGAGAAACGCGATTAGGCATGTTTTTCCAAATACACGCCATCGGTTTTGCTCTTGGCACATTAGTAGGCATCTAGTTGAGCATGTTCCAGACATGCGAGATGCAACTAGTCAGTTTTATAAGGAATACAACCATTGGTTTTATAGGAAACACAAATCCGACAGTGAGAAGGAATGGGGAGCGTTGGTGGAGAATTATAATTTAGATGAAAAACATTGGTTATGTAAGATGTGGGATTTACGAATGCACTGGGTTCCTGCTTATTTTAGAGACACATTTACAGCTGGAATGACTTCAAGTGCACGAAGCGAAAGCATTAATGCTTTCTTCGATGGATTTGTTAAGCAAAGTACCACTTTAGAAGAATTCGTGGTACAATATGAAAAGGCCCTTGTGGCTCGGCGGAAAAAGGAAGCTGAAGAGGATTGGAGGACTAAATCATCACATGCAGTATTGAAGACAAAGAGCACATTGGAAGCAGATGCTGCAAAGTGTTATACTAGAAATTTTTTTGACTTGTTCCAACTTCAATTTGTAGCGAGTATTGATTGTTGGGAGAACAAGGAGAGTGAGAATGGGAACGTCACTGAATACAAGGTAAGAATGCGTAATGAGGAGGAATGGAAGAGTTACAAGGTTATATATGATGTATCGGAAGGTGTTAATGCTACATGTGAGTGTGCGATGTTTGAGACCGCAGGGATTCTATGTAGACACATACTTCGCATAATGGATATGAGGCGTTTAGGTTATATTCCTGAGCGATATCTCTTAAATAGGTAGACCACTGGGGCGAGATATCAAGTGAATAGTTTCGCATCTACAAGCATAAGAGATAGTGACGAAGTAACTTCATTTGAGAGATGGTGCATTACATCAAGGGTTCATAAAGTACTAGATGAACACCCGAGAAAGAAGAGCATTTTGAAGAAGATGAAAGAAGACTTAAATGTGTGGGTGGCAGAATGCGAACAAGCAAAGAAAGACAAGGAGAGTGTATTGGAAAGCAGTGGCAGTCAAGTACAATCCAACTATCCTCTCGAGATATGTATTCACGACCCTCAAGTTGTGAGAACCAAGGGTCGGCCAAAAAATGCTACAAGGTTTAAATCTCCAGTTGAGGCCTCTCAATCTCAACCGAAGCAGCAAAGGACGTGTAAAAAATGTGGAGAAAAAGGCCATTATGCGACCACGTGCAAAAACATACCCGAGGAAGAGGTATGTTTATAAATCTCAATGTGTTTGTAATAATTATTCCCAAACTGGAAGCTTTATAATATGTTTCTCATATAGATGACTACAACGAAGGTTGTATAGGAAGAGGTTAGAGTTGGCAAGGAGGAGGACCACCGTTGAAGTGCAGTAAGTAAGTGTTTACAATGAAATCTACTTTTAATAGATTTATTGAAACAATCATAATGCCTGTATTCTTTTTAATTAAAACTCTTGCATTTTTCTTCTGAAGCATTTCAAATTCATTTATATCTTCGTAGTTTTCTGTATTCTTTCCATAGTTATAGAATATTTCAAGTTGGAAAATCCATTATGTATTTAGTTCTTCACCTTCTTACATTTATACCATTAATGTAAGTTTGGTCAACATTCTGTACAGGTCTCGAACTTTGAGGTGAACGTTGGAGCTTGGAGCTTTGAGGCTGGGCTTAACTAATTTTGCTCGTGATTCTGTCTCTCCAGGTAGAAACAAGGGAAAGTAACTTGTTTGTAGCTGAACTGAATGGTTTTCTTCTTCAAACCATGCCCCATAAAGTTGAGGTACTTCTACATATCTCATTGGGTTATTGAAATTTGTTTTTTGTGGCTACGAGCATGTGTATGTATTGGTGACGAAAATAATTTTAATTTTAATTTTAATGGACAGGTTAGTGCGTATGACCCAAAATTGCTAGAATGAATTTCAACATTAAAAATGAATCTACTCATTGTAAGTCTACCTGTGCTCCCCATCCTATGCCAAGAGAGAGTAGGGCTGATGGTGCAGACCACGATCCATCTGCCCTTCAGGCAACTACCAGACCTTTAGCTCCTTTCAAGACTGCCATGGGTATGGTTCTCTCAGGATTCAACCTAGCCACCTAGATATTTCCAGCAAAAGAATTAAAAACTTAAAATACACATGAAGTTTGTAGAATAGACTAGTAGAATCATGCAGATGAGTCCTACATTAAATGTTAATGTAACCTCCATAAAAACCAACACCCAAAAATTGCTAATCAATTCAGAAATCAACAGGTGAACTTTGGTCAAGTAGTCCACAGAATCAGTCAAGTAAATAAAACACTTGCCCAATTTTATTCTTAATTGAGTAGATAAACATGGTATTAAAAAAAAAAAACTGTAAAGTGGATAAAAGATGCACCTGGCAGTAACTCCTCAAAGCATTTGATGACTTATATATCTCATGCTCCATACATAATCCCACAGGTGTATTTAACCACCCTCTCATGGATGTCCAATCCATGACATCATGCTTCTCTACCTGCGCAGCATTGCTGATGGAGTTGAATATGGTATCTGGCTCGAGTAGTGGTGGTGCCAACTTGCTAAATAAGTCATCAAATATATAACCCAGATCTATTTTTTCCTCCCCTAGTATTTTCGTAGATTATAAAATCCATGTATCCTAATGGCCTCAAAGGGTTAGATAGATATATTTTATTAGTCTGCCTATTATGGGGAGAATCCTTGTAATTAGTGGAGAAATGTTTATTGCTGTATTGACTTACTCATCTTCCCTATGGTGAATGCAGCTCCGAGGACACCACAAAAATGCAGAAGCACAAGCTGATGTGGGAGACTCAATCAAAGCTTGTACAGAGATTTGCTCGTTTTACCACAATTCGGAGTGTAGGAATAAGAGAAAATGGGTGTCATTACCTTTCAGACAAGAGAAAATGGGTGTCTTTCTGAGATAATTTTGATTTTCTGTTTAAAACTTTTAGCTGTGATGAATATGAGGATAGTGTGAAACTGCACCATAACTTTTATGAGTGACTATTATTATTCTCATGAAGCTTTGTCACTTGTGATTTCTTGCCTAGTATGGTATTTTCTAGTCCTTGTGAAGTCACATTCATTTGGATTTCTTTGGTAACAGAAACTTCGAGTTGGGAATGCAATTCTATTCAGATTGGGAGTATCAAACTTATTTAAGCTGCATGTGCAGTCTTACTAAACTAGCCATGGTTGCGACAAATCCGTCTTTTGACACTTGTTTAACTTCACAGCCATTGGACAGTAATTTAATGCACCCTATGGCATATTTCCAACCATATTTTTTCTTTTCTTTTGAATGACAAAGAAGTATTCAGATTGGGAGTATTTAACATCGAGAATGTGAAACTGTTTCCATCATTGGTTTATGTTGTTTGTAGATGTCTTACTGCAGTGCCATTTCCTGGAGAATCAGATTTGAATAGTTAGTTGTTGGCAGGTCATCCGTTTCCTTGTTTGGACTCGAGGTCCGTTTTCACTAGATGAATGTCAATTCAATATCACTGTTTGACATGCTGGATGCAAGTATGGTGGTGTAGAGGCAAAAGAATAGCTCATTTTTAGACACTCCATCCCAATAAGCTAAGATAGATGAAGAGGGGCGGTGGAATCTGGAAGTGGATACAATCTGTTATTTTGTTAGTCTATCACTAACCGTAAAAATTGGGCGGGTTTGGGCTGATTCCAATTAATTTTTCAGCAAAAGCTCAACCCCAACCCGATCCCTGTTGCATTCAATAATGTCTGATGCCATGCCAAAGATCATTCACTTGTTGGGTCCTTACTTAAATGGGTTGTGCTCCATAAGATGATTTTCACCCTCCAAACTGATGACGTTTATGTAACGTGCTACCCCTTTAACAGATCATAGGGCTGGTATCATACCTAAAGATGCTTATGGAATGTGCCATCCCTCCAACAGATCGTTGGATTAGGATGAAAAATTATGCACAATTTAGTGCCAACAAGCCTCATTTCGGGTTTCGCCAAGAGAAGCTAAGCCACTGTTTTTTTTTTTTTTTAATAATTTGTCATCTTATCTTACGCTTGTGAGTTGCTTTTGGAATGGGGACAAGACCATGTGGGTCGCCTTGATGTGCCTACAAGATCAACGGTCTTGATTTCAAATACATGCGAGGATGTATGACCCAAAATTGCCCATTACCATTGATCACAATAGTGGCTTTCTGCCTTAAGTCTCATTATTATCTAAATACAATCCCATTTTGGTAAATGAAAGGATAACACCCCAACCGTGACTACAGATTGCAGTTTTGATACTCACATGATTTTTAGCTACTCTTTTCTTAAAATATCTAAAACGCTCCAACTACATTACATAGAGGATTTCTATTCAGCAGAAAAAAGAAGACGAGAAAACTGATTGTTAAGACTATTAAGCATATGAAGCTTACAACTATACAAGCAAAGCATTACAAGAGATGATGTCTGTTACAATATGATTGAGAGTCTTTCATTCTTCCCACCTCACTTACTGCTACATTCATAAATAAAATAAACAAGGAAAAAAACCACAACACTCATAACTTTAATCCACCCAGTTTCATTCTCGACCACTTTAACGGCTTCACGTCCCTGTTGCACAAACACCTTCAGTTCAGCAACCTCATTATCCAACCTTTCCAACACTTTAATGGCTTCACGTCCCTGTTGCACCAACACCTTCAATTCGGCAACCTCGCTCTCCAACCTTTGCAGACGTTGATTTGCAATCATGTTGTCCCTCCTCAAACGAAATTCGTTGTCGTCAACATCATTTTGACACCAACGGAAATACTCACACTTCTTGATGACAAGTTCTTGTGTGTTGTATGAGCTTTAGGAATTTGAAATTTGGTCAAGAAATAAAATCACACGTATTGAATTTTTACTTACAACGAATCCACATGTGTAGTAGGGCCGTCCTCGGTTTCCATTCTTATCTGACTTAGTTATTCTGATACAGGCTTTCTTTTGACACTCACAATTCACCACAGTTGAACTACCATCACTCTCAGTAGACGACGCCATCGATTAATCTTAATTATCTGCACAAAAAAACCAGGGATTAACAATATGAATAAAACCACAATAAAACCAGGGAAATACAATCAGAACATATCCCAGAGAGAGAGAGAGAGAGAGAGAGAGAGAGAGAGAGAGAGGCTGCACGATCGATTTTTTTTGAGAGAAACGTCTATTTTCTACTTCTATAGGATGAAAATGGTAGTGAGAAAACACTCTCAATAAGAAATTCATGTCGGATGCAAATTGATGACACTCCGGGCAAGTGAATACTTGTTCAACGTAGTTTGATAGAAAATATTCCTACTTTCCTCTTATTTTATGCATAAGCACTCCAAGAGAACAGAGCGTCTTCACCCCAAGGATTGAAACTAAACGGAGCAAATTAGAATTATAACAGAAACACTTGGGGTTGGATACATGAATTCCTGGATTTTATTTGGTATTTGCTAGCGTCCATCGCAGAAGGCATTTCACAGAGCGTCTGTTGAATGAAAGAGCAGCCACCTCGGATGAATTAAATGAATAAGACAAAATCTGAGCCTATGTGGCTGCTCCCTCATGTAACAGTTGCTCTGCAAAATGCCTTCTTCGATGGACGCTAGCAAATCCCATTTTATAATACAAGACTATAAAATCCTAGACTTTACAAGCTTAAAACTGAATTTTTTAAGCTAAACCTAAATATTAAATGCATAAATGAGGTGCGTCACCAGCATGGTTTTAAGTTTCGACCGACACCGGAATCGAAATCGATAATTCCAGAAATGGTATTTTATTTTGGCCGAAATTTCTAAATTTCGGCCCAAATTTTTGTTTTTCTGAAATTTTTTCCAAAAATCAAGGAATTTCCTCCTAGAAAAAACTGATTTTAATAATTAAATAATATTTTCCTAAAATTTCGGTAAATTGGGCCGAAGTCCAGTACGGAATTAAATATTTGTCTTTATTGTTACGGGATTTAGCCCGAAAATTCAGATTTCAGCCCCAACCGAAATGGGTTCCGAAACCGAAATTTAAAACCACGGTCACCACTCAATGTTGTAACGTCTAGGTTTTGGATTGTAAAATCAAGGATTTTGCAAACCTGAATTATAAAATCCATATATCCAAACGGGCCCTAGAAGCGTAGAAGGAAAAAACACCTAAAAATAAAGTGATACATCAGCCCCCCCCCCCCTCTTTTTTTCTTTAACTCGGGACAGCCGCCTCTATTGTATCTATGATTGCAGAGGGGCTGGGAAGGATTCAACGGGCCTGATTTCTACGTACACTGGAGGTGGCTGTCCTGTGCGAAAAAGGGGGCGAATTCATAATTTCCCCCAAAAAAATAAAGAGGCTCGCATGGAAGTATCTAGAAACCCTAGTCAGTTGCCTATATAAAGGCCGCTTCACCACAAGCCTAAAGCAAA
The DNA here is from genome assembly GCF_043159265.1 of Tasmannia lanceolata. Lineage (NCBI taxonomy): Eukaryota > Viridiplantae > Streptophyta > Magnoliopsida > Canellales > Winteraceae > Tasmannia > Tasmannia lanceolata. Next base: position 74,859 of record NW_027518683.1, read on the forward strand.
CCCTAGTGTGCGAGCCCCCTTTTTGTGTTTTACCCCTGTTTCCGATCCCGAACCTCCTCCCTCTTCACGTTTACCTGTATCAGGCGATTTTACGGTGATGGCGGACACGGAGACGTTTGCTTTTCAGGCGGAGATCAATCAGCTCTTGAGTCTCATCATCAACACCTTTTACAGCAACAAGGAGATCTTCTTGCGGGAGCTAATCAGCAATGCATCTGATGTAAGACACAAAGCCCTAATCCCTCCCTCCCCCCCTCTCTATGTGTCTTCGTTGTAGTCTCTTCTTCCTCTTCGTTTTTATATCTATCTATTATTCTGGGCTGAAATTCTTATTTAACCTAATTTTACTCATAATCCTATTTGTCGTCGTTGTATGGAAAAATAAATAAATAAACAAAAGGCGCTAGACAAGATACGGTTCGAGAGCTTGACGGACAAGAGCAAACTGGATGCGCAGCCGGAGCTGTTCATTCACATCGTCCCTGACAAGACAACCAACAGTCTGACCATCATCGACAGTGGCATCGGCATGACTAAATCCGGTGAGACAAGTCCCTCTTTCATTGCTTTTCTGCTTCTGATGTTTATTATTTGACTTTTTGCTGATGGATGGATGGATGGATGGGGTTTGGTTGGTCAGATCTGGTGAACAATCTTGGGACTATTGCGAGATCTGGGACGAAGGAGTTCATGGAAGCGCTGGCTGCTGGTGCTGATGTTAGCATGATTGGCCAGTTTGGCGTCGGGTTCTACTCTGCTTACCTCGTTGCCGAAAAGGTGATTGTTATCACAAAGCACAATGATGACGAGCAATATGTCTGGGAGTCTCAGGCTGGTGGCTCCTTCACTGTCACAAGGGACACTTCTGGAGATCTACTCGGAAGGGGTACCAAGATTACACTCTATCTCAAAGAGGACCAGGTACCCCCATCCCTACATGTCCTTCAATTCACATCTTATACCTGTTTTTTTTTTTTTTTTTAATTGTCAGTTATTGATGATCAATTGCTTTTGTCTTCTACTTAGTATGCTAGATTGATAGGGTTGTCTATTTTTTCTTGCCTTTTAGTTTAGGCTTGAACATTTGAGTACAGATCGTCCACGTCCTGTGGTCTAGAATTGAATGAGCTAAACTCCTCTGGTGTTGTGAGTTGGTTATCATACATGGCCAAGTACAGTGCGTGTGTGTGTACGTGCACATTTTGCTTTGTGTGGGAATGTTATGTGCTCCATGGGTTATATAGTTTGATGAGTTGTTGTCAATTGGTGATGTGTTTGGGATCGGTTATGACGAAAACTTAGTTGCAACGAATAAGATGTTCCTTGGTATGGGAGAAAGGGACTGGTGGGAGAAAAGGGAAAAAGAACAAGTGGATGGAGAAGGGGGCGAGAGTTGAATACTCTCAAGAAGTAGTAGTCCAGTCCTCCTCCTGTATATAGTCTGTGTTTAGGGTTTTTGCTTTAGGATCACTTCTTTTCTGTTCTTTTCTTTAGTTTTAGATGGAAATTTTGGTATGGTAACAAGATCTGCCACTAACAGTTAGCGGATGTTTTGAGTCTGTTGCATTAAGACTCTTGCTGCTGTTAGCGGTTAATGGTGTCGATCTAGAGTTTAGATGGGCGACAATCTTGGTTGCATGATCATTTTTTCTAAGCAGGATAGGTTGTTAGGTGGGCTGTAGTCTCTGGGTGTTCGGGTGAGGTTTGTTGGTGATGGTCAAAGGATTATGGGGGGGCGGTTGTTTCGTTGGTAGGTTGTCTGTTTAATGAATTTATTAAAATTCTCCATGAGAGATCATGAGAGTGAATTAAACTATGATGATCCTCGTTAAGCTCGAGAGACATTTTGTCTTTCGCTTATTGAGGTATTTTATTATTGTAGTCTCTCAGGTGAAATGACTGTCTGCATTGATTTATTAAAAATTCTCCAAAGGAAGTATGAGAGTGAATGAAACAAGGTAGTTCTTCACCAAGCTTCAAAGACTTTGGCCTTCACTTAATTTTTTTTAAACGATAATAACTTTGGCCTTCGCTTATTGAGGCATTGATTTGATCATGGAAGCAGTGGAGCATATGAAACGAAGTAGATCCCCATCAGCTTGAGAGACCTTGGCCTTTTGCTTTTGGTGGCATCTTTTTGTTGAGATAAGCTGATTTGATCAAGCACTCTGGAAAAATGTGAGTACCTTGAAGATAAAAAATAGATAGCAAATTAACAGCAGAAGATTGTAACACTCTAGAAACTTGTCAGTGTACTTACTGTTTTGGCATTAGTTTTGGTTTAGCTCATTTTGATGGTGGCCGTCATATTATGTTGTTATTTCCCGACTGAAAGTGAGTAAATAGTTGAGAGCCTGGTTGACTTGTTTTGAAGCTTTGAGTTAATTCACATCAATCAATATATTAACCGAGTTAAGTTCAGCTCTAGAAACTTGTCACTGTACTTACTGTTTTGGCTTTAGTTTCATCTCAAGTTCTTAAACCTTGCATTGCACGCAGTGATCAGCAGCAGAAGCAAATTTTTTCTTCCTTTCTACTTGGATAATCCTTATCATCATCTGTTTTTCCCTAATCCATACCATAAAAAAAAGTAGCTCTGCATTACATTGGTTTAGCTCGTTTTGATGGTGGCCGTCATATTATGTTGTTATTTCCCGACTGAAAGTGAGTAAATAGTTGAGAGCCTGGTTGACTTGTTTTGAAGCTTTGAGTTAATTCCCATCAATCAATATATTAACCGAGTTAAGTTTAGCTCATTTTGATGGTGGCTGTCATATTATGCCGTTATTTCCTGACTGAAAGTGAGTAAATAGTTGAGAACCTGGTTGACTTGTTTTGAAGCTTGGGTTAATTCACGTCAATCTGGATATTAACCGACGAGATAATCTTGTTTCTATTTCTTGTATCTCAATGTTCAAAATCTAAATTGAGTATTGGAAGAAAACACCGTCTACTTGAGAATTTCAAATTTTATTAGTGTGGAAATGTGACCTATTATTTGAAAATATCAAATCAGTTCGTCTCTTCTTTGGGCCTAATTTGCGTTTATTTTGCAACTGGTTCCAATGAATTACTGTAAGTCAATGTAGTGATTGGGAGGAAGATTCATATATTCTATTCACTGGGCTTTTGACTCGTAGAATTAAAGATTACTAAACCTGAATACAGGAAAGTCTTACTCAACTTCTTGTCTAGGTATTGATTGCGCTTTAACTTTATCGAGTCTGAACTAGTCCTGTTCTAAAAACTTGGTTGTATAGGCTCTGCCCCAAGGTGGTGTGCAGGTTACTCCTTGTTCCTTGTTTTGCAATTTTTGTTCCATTAATTTCCGTGGTGCCCTTGCAGGTCTGAAAGACCTATGTTTCTTCTTTACTGATTGAGAGGTTGTTGATTTGATTCTTCATTTAAATATGACATGTCTTGTGGTTACAGTTGGAGTATCTTGAGGAGCGCCGTCTGAAGGATCTAATTAAGAAACATTCTGAGTTCATCAGTTACCCCATCTCCCTGTGGACAGAGAAGACCACAGAGAAGGAGGTCTCAGATGATGATGACGACGAGGAGAAGAAGGAAGAGGAGGGCAAGGTCGAGGATGTTGATGAAGAAAAGGAGGAGAAAAAGAAGAAAAAGATCAAGGAAGTTTCTCATGAGTGGGCTGTGGTCAACAAGCAGAAGCCCATCTGGATGAGGAAGCCTGAAGAGATCACAAAGGAAGAATATGCTGCTTTCTACAAGAGTCTCACCAATGACTGGGAGGAGCATTTGGCTGTGAAGCATTTCTCGGTCGAAGGTCAACTTGAATTCAAGGCCATTCTCTTTGTACCTAAGAGGGCGCCCTTTGATCTCTTCGACACCCGAAAGAAGCCAAACAACATTAAGCTCTATGTGAGACGTGTTTTCATCATGGATAACTGTGAGGAATTGATCCCGGAGTACCTGAGCTTTGTGAAGGGGATTGTTGATTCTGAAGACCTCCCACTTAACATATCTCGAGAAACGCTGCAGCAGAACAAGATCTTGAAGGTCATCCGCAAGAACCTGGTCAAGAAGTGCATTGAACTCTTCTTTGAGATTGCTGAGAACAAGGAGGACTACAACAAGTTCTATGAGGCTTTCTCAAAGAACCTCAAGCTTGGGATCCACGAGGACTCCCAGAACAAGACTAAGATAGCTGAACTGCTGCGGTATCACTCCACCAAGAGCGGGGATGAGATGACTAGCCTGAAAGACTATGTGACGAGGATGAAGGAGGGTCAGAATGACATTTACTACATCACAGGAGAGAGCAAGAAGGCAGTAGAGAACTCTCCCTTTCTTGAGAAACTGAAGAAGAAGGGTTACGAGGTTCTTTACATGGTGGATGCCATTGATGAGTATGCAGTGGGTCAGTTGAAGGAATTCGAGGGGAAGAAGCTGGTCTCGGCAACCAAGGAAGGTCTCAAGCTTGATGAGAGTGAGGATGAGAAGAAGAAAGCAGAAGCCCTCAAGGAGAAGTTCGAGGGGCTGTGCAAGGTGATCAAAGAGGTGTTGGGCGACAAGGTGGAGAAGGTTGTGGTTTCAGACCGTGTTGTGGACTCGCCTTGCTGTTTGGTTACTGGGGAGTACGGATGGACAGCCAACATGGAAAGAATAATGAAGGCACAGGCTCTGAGGGACTCGAGCATGGCAGGGTACATGTCGAGCAAGAAGACGATGGAGATCAACCCAGAGAACCCCATCATGGAGGAGCTGAGGAAGAGGGCTGATGCTGATAAGAATGATAAATCTGTGAAGGACCTAGTCCTGCTGCTGTTTGAGACTGCTCTCCTCACCTCAGGTTTCAGCCTTGAGGAGCCCAATACATTTGGCAATAGGATCCACAGGATGCTGAAGCTGGGTTTGAGCATTGACGAAGATGATGCTCCTGCTGATGCTGACACCGACATGCCTCCACTGGAGGATGCTGATGACGTTGAGGGAAGCAAGATGGAGGAGGTCGACTGAAATCTTCTTATTAAAGATGGGAGGAGTCACATTTTAGGTTTTGCTTATCTTTATTTTTGGCTTGTTTCTAAGTTTCTCTTTTACTTTTTGGATGCTTTTTTCCTTTTTATTTCAAATGGACGCATGACTTGATTATATTCGTGATGTATGCATATGCATTTAGTCTTTACTTTTTGGATTCATAACTTAGATTTTGGATTCAAAAGATGCTTATTGTTTAGTGGGATTAACCAAGACTTGATTAGCATATTCAATCCAGATATTATTGATGGGGCTTAAAATCCAACAATCATCTAACAAGTCTCCAGCTTTAATTATCATATTCGAAGATAGAAACGTGTAAAAGGAAAAACAACTTTGTCAAGATAGGCTCTACTTAGTGTAACCAATACACCATGCTGCATCTAATGTGAATTACATTACAATAATTGTTTTCCATGCGTGGACTCAGCCTCTCGTTCTAAATTTCTCACAGCAATATAGTAGGAAAAATGGATCCCAACACTCAGATGAAAGTTTCTTTAGCTCTTACAGAAGACTACCTTTCGTATGGGAAAATTAAATAACCACCTCTCCTTTCGGGGATATGTAGAACGCACCGATACCACCCCCCCCTTACCTAGCATAAAATTCTCCCCTTCTAGTCCACAGCCGGTACAACTACGAACCTGTTGGTCTCTCTCTCTCTCTCTCCAACAAACGGGCGTTGAAATCTTTGAACAAGGTAGGCCCTACCCATGTTTTTCAAAATGAACTTTACGGCCCCACAGATCTGCTGCAAAATATCATTTCCATAAGATGATCCTAGCCCTCCGCCGCAAAATATCATTTCCATAGGATGATCCTAGCCCTCCGATCTAAAGAGAAACTGCACATTATAGAAACCTCTATAGATTGGATGGTTGCAATCATCCTATGAAAATGATTTTTGGGACATAACCTATTTACATTGCGATCATATGAAAATGATTTTTGGGGCACAACTTATTTACATTGTGGCCCATCTAATGGATGGTTTGGATCATCCTATGGTGTGGGTCATACAGTAACATTAGGGCCCAAGTGTAGCCCCCACCCAATTGAAAATGTGATTTGTACCTTATTCACAGCACCATGGCATTGGCGATCTTCTCTCCCAGGCTCCCGGTATTATTGGTAGCAGGCTGAATCGCCTGGCCTCAACTTGCTTTAAGGTTGTATCTTCCCCGTCATTCTATTGGGAGAGGGAGGTGTACTCGTACTAACTATTCCACACCGACAAAAGATGATAAAGAAAACTGGTCCCCAAATATCCCAATCCCTTATGGGGCATTTGGATACACGGATTTTAGAATCATGGATTTCCTCCAAATCGTAGTTGTGGATTTTTGAATCTTGGATTTCCTCCAAATCGTAGTTGGGAGACGAGAGAAAGAGACCAACAGTGTTTTCTGTTTTCTCATCTTTCTTTCGTCAGCAAGAGAGCAGAAGATCATCCCATGTTTCCAGGGTGAGATTTCTAAAACCTGGATTTCTTACATAAAATCCAAGATTCTAAAGAGAAGAGCCTTCTCTCATCTCCCAACTCTGATTTTGAAGAAATCTAAGATTCTAAAATCCACGGATTTTAGTTTGGATACGCGGATTTTAGAATCCGGGTTTTAGTTTGAAAACAGTGTAAAAGAGGGTTCATGATTAAGCTTACTGAATGCTGTCCTGACAACGTTTCTTGGATTGGATTTTAACTAAGAAATCCAGGTTCTAGAAATCTCGCCCCCATTGTGAGATTTCTAAAACTTGGAAACATGGGATGATCTCCTGCTCTCTTGGTGTCGGAAACAAGGGCAAGAAATCAGAAAACGACGGTTGGTCTCTTTCTTCTCTCGTCTCCCACCTACAATTTTGAGGAAATCCAAGATTCTAAAATCCTCGTATCCAACGGCCCCTTAGAGCTTTCCCAGGGTCTTCACGGAAGGGGTTTGGAAAAAACTACTAGTTTCAAATAGCTAACGATCCACCACAAATCGTTCCTAACGGTATCCAACACAGGTGAGCCTGTGAATGTAGAACAGGAACAATTGAAGGTTTCTGAGGGATATTTGAAGCTACCAAGGGGGATGAGGAAACAGGAATAGAGGCTCTAGGAAGGCTAGGTGGTCTCGCCGGCAATACAGTCGTAGGTCCAGATTGAACACTGGCATTCATGAGATTCTCAATCTCGTGAATGTTTGATTGGGAAGAAGGGTCGAGAGGAACGGTAATATCTTTGCTAGATAGAGACGGTTGACGTCTTCAAGAAGAAGAAACAAGAATGTGCGAGATCTTAAAATCTGTCTATCTAATAATCAGCAAATGCCAAAGAATTTCCAAGAAAAAAAAATGCAACAGATCAATTCAAGTTATTTTCACCTATTTAATAATCGAATTGGAGGACCACAGCATTTTGTGCTTTTCCCATCTCGGGGAAATTCCAAGAATCTTGTTATTTTCATTTTGCATGAACACCCTGTTGTAGTGGAGCACAATGACCATAAGAGATTATTATGGTCATCACCGAGGCTTCTCCTCGGGAGATTTTGGTTTAGGTGATCCCTTGGGTGTTGGTATATGTAGTTGTGGGTTTAGGATTGAAAACTTAAAGGATACTTATTTAGATATTGTTGAATCTGGATATTCAGCTCAAGAGGCTTTCCATTCGTTAGGTTTATTCAGGGTCTGTTGTAGAAGATCTCTGATTCTATTAGGGCAAGGAAGAAGTGAAAACGAATCCCACGGATCCCGCTGGTCTTCCCCAAGGTCTTCCCCTAGAACCCCTGGGAGACTAGTGGAGGGAGATGCTTTCTTTAGAAGGCCTGAATCCGGAGCGAGGAGAAATCTCGGAAAAAGACTGGAAGGATTCAGGAGGCACTTCTCCCCTACCAAGTCAAGTGACTGGAAGTGCTTGGAATGCAGATACAATAATTTCGGGATGCGAACCCATTGCAGGAAATGCTCGCTGGCAAAAAGTCAAAAGTTTTTAGTAGGGGCGGGCTCCCCAGAGTAGATAAGGATGATTCTATTCCGGAATTTGAATAAAAAAGAAACCCGGAGACTGAAGTACCGTCGGAACAGGTGGTGGAGCGCAGGTTGGCCCTCAAAGCTGCTCCCAGTATGAAAAATAGTTCATGGCTCCTAGAAGAGGTCTTGGCTTGGGCTAAAAGACTATGGGGTTGCCTCAGTTAAAGTAACCCTTTATTCTGAGCCCTACCATGATACTTTTCAGCTTTGATTCTGAATCGCAAGTTTCTTCAGTCCTGCGCAGAGGAGGTGATGCTCTCGGCGGGTACCTCCTCTCGCTCCAGCCTTAGTTCCCCGCGTTTAACAATGGTGTAAGGTCTATCTGGATTAGATTTCATGATATCACTCTTCATGCATGGACTTCCTCCACAGTAGTGGCCCTGGGGAGGGGGGAGTATTTTGGGCAGGTTCTCGAGGTCCAACTTGCTAGGCATTATGATTAATGTATGGCTTTCGCTTATGTTAAAGTCTTCACTTCTATGTGGAAATGTCTAGTGCCCTTTATAAGCCTTAAGGTGGAGTCCAATTCCTATTTAGTGGGAGTTAAAGCTATGGCTGAAGATGCACTTATTAATGGGAACTGGCAGAGCTCTAGAGAGTTAAATGCTAAGGAAAAACCAATCTCTCATCAGGATTCAGGTTATCAGATCTCAAGTGATTCAACGCCGGGGGAAAATTTTTTCCCGAAAAATGATGGAAAGAAAAATTCTGCTAAGAGTAATCCAAAGGACAGAGAGCCGTTGCTTGAGCCCTATTTAGAATTTGAATCGCTTACATAAAAAGAAAGAAAGTCAAGTGGATAGTAGCTAGGAAGTCGTCATCTTGAGGAATGGAAGGACTGCTTGGGCAGGGAAATGATAGGAAAACATTTAATACAAGGACACTTGGCTTTAGTAGGAAGGTTAATCGACATCGTGAGGCAGAAGGAATAGACCTGCAATCGACGGAAGCATCAATACCAAAACAATAAAAAAATAGTATTAATGATGACTTCAAAAGGGAGGTGGGGAAATTAAAAATAGCGCCAATCGATAGAGATCAATCTCTAAGAAAGCATGTCAATCAAAGGGGAAGTTGAAAAGCTTCCGTGTTGGAAACGGCAGGTCCATGCGTAGGGGCTAGAACTTCGAGAATCATTTATTGGCTACAAGAGGCGGCCTCTCTTTTTTTCAAAGGAAGCTCTAAGGTCATTTTGCAACGGAGGAGAAGAATAAAAAACCCTAGTATTAGAAATTCAGAGAATGTTGGAAATTTACGATAATCCTAATGACTACACCACGTCTGGGGTTGGAGAAGAAAGACATAGGAAAGGGAAAGGTAAAGGAGTCTCTCAGGAAGGAGGAGAGGGTGCCAAGCCTTGGTCTACGATGAACAGAAAGCCTTTGAAGAGTCTTCGACTCCCAGATTAAGGTCCATGGCCATTTGAAAAAAAAACTGGAAACAATTTAAAAAAGACTCAAGGGAGAATGTGGAGGAGTTTTTTAGGTTGACTGGAAAGAGAGATGTTAAAGAAATTTGCGTCCCAGCCTACAAGCTCCCCCATTTCAAGGAGGCTCTGGAAATGGAGCGTAGAGAGAGGCGTCTGAAATGGGAACGCAGATGGCAATCGAGAACTTAGAAGTGGTACTACCTTCTCCAGTTCTAGATAAGGAGTCTAAGGTTTCCAGGGATTCTCTGAATGTGGAGGTAAGTTAGTTGGTCCGTTCACGTCTTGTTCAGGATGCTGAGTCTAAAGGGAAGGAGGTTGAGGTGGACTCAAAGGAGGCCATAACTTCTAAAAATGAGAAAGAGGTTGAGTCAGATGAGTTTGACGAGCTGCTGTCAATGGGTGATGTTTTCGGGATTGGTTACGACGAAAATTTAGTAGAGACGAAGCAAATGTTTATTGGAAAGGAAGAAAGGGACCGACGGGAGAAAAAGGAAAAAGAAAAAGTGGATGGAGAAGGGGGGCGAGAGTTGAAGACCCTCAAGAAGTAGTAGTCCGGCCCTCCTTCTGTACATAGTTTGTGTTTAGGCTTTTGTTTTTGGGTAACTTGTTTTCTATTTTTTTGAGTCTTAGGTGGAAATTTTGGTATGTTAACAAGATCTGCCACTATCAGTTAGCGGATGTTTTGAGTCTGTTGCATTAAGACTCTTGCTGCTGTTAGTGGTTTGAGGTATGGTTCTGGAGTCTAGTTGGGGGTAATCTTGGTTGCATTATCAGTTTTTTCTAAGCAGGTTAGGTGGGCTGTATTCTCTGGTTTTTTGATCAGTTTGTTGGTGATGACCATAGGTCTTTGGGAGGGCGATTGCTTCGACGATAGGTTGTCAGTTTAATGGAGTTATTAAAATTTCTCGGGAGAGACTATGCGAGCGAATTAAACGATGAAGATCCTCGCTAAGCTTGAGAGACCTTTTGTCTTTAGCTTTATAAGGCATTTTTTATTGTTGTCTTTTAGATGAAATGATTGTTTGGGTTGATGTACCAAAATTTCTCCAGAGGAAGTAAGTGAGTGAATGAAACGAGGTAGATCTTCACCAAGCTTCAAATATTTTGGCCTTTACTTTTCGAGGCATTGTTTTGATCATGGAAGCTGTGGAGCATAAGCAACGAAGTAGAGTCCCATCAGCTTGAGAGACCCTGGCCTTTCGGTTTTGGTGGCATCTTTTTGTTGAGCCATTAGTTGTCCTCGGAGAGTCTGGAGTTAAGAAGAACCGATTGATGGTTTGCTGGAAAGCTTGTAGCCTTTTTACTTAGATGGTGTTTGCAGAGGATCGGGAAGGATTGATTAGTTATCGTTATTATATTTTTGATGAAATTGTATGTACCTTCTAATTTTGTTCTATCTTATTGTTCAGGAGTATGCTCTTGAACAGATATGCTATGTAAATGCAAGCCGGGACCTCTTGTCCCCAATGTAATTCTCATAGTCTAAATATACTTTTGTCAACTTTCAAAAAAAAAATCGAATTGGCTAGAAACTGTACTAGTAATGGCAATTCAAAAGTAGAGAGGAGAAACTTTTTACGGTAACACCATGCCTTTGGACAATGTTCGAAGCAGATTTTTCTGGATACCGATCATAAGAACTCAAATCAATTAGTTTATAGCATATAAGGAAAAGATGATGCTCAAAGATGGGGCGATTGAATTGGAAAAGAATGATGATGAGTTATGGGGATTTTGACCAGAACGTAAGAATAAAACAAGAAATCCTCTCAAACCATAACTAATCAGGAAAGAGGAGAGTAGAAGGAAAATAGCTAGTGTCGATTCCTCTCAAACCTTAACTAATGAGAAAAGAGAGGAGAGTAACAGGAAAATAGCTAGTGTTGAAGAATAATGACAAAGCTGGCAGGTAACGAGCAAGAAGAGGGGAAGAGTTGGAGGAGATCACTCCCTCCTCATCCCTCTTTTCATTCTCTCACAACCCACTTTTTGAAAGTAGGGGATGCCTTAATTCTGTTTAGAATGAATTGGAGGGGATCGCTCTACATTCCTTGGGACATGTACGGTTTCCGCTAATTTCCTCTCTATGTGGTGTAACCAAAACCCTCGCCACTCCCTATGTATCATATGTCCATTTGTAGGTTAGGTTTGTCTATGTCTCATTGCTATCAGTTTTGGGTGATGATCCATTCTCATGATGACCTACATGACCAATCTTTTAGATAAGGGCTTCGTTGGATGCTACAAAAATCGGTCCCTACATGCAAATAAGATTAGTTGCAAATGGAACATTAAGGTTTCTTTGAAACCATTAACTATGTCATTTCTAAAGCTATTATAACCACTACTAGCAAATAATTATTTTAACAACAAAACCATTTGCATAAAAATATTATACACAAACAAAATTTACAAGTATCCAAAGAGGCCTTACATTTGCACCAAAACACACACATGTGTAGCTGTTTGGTTCTAGTGTAAAAAACTTATTTGAAAATATCTTCGCGAAAATGAGTTCTCCAACGACTCACTTCTCATGGATTTTTTTTCCAAACTCAACAATTTTTTTTTTGTTTTCTAAGAAAATTTCAACCATGTTGGATCCTAGATTTTTCCCAATGGAATATTTGTTTTGATTGAACTTTTCTACATCAATATATATTACAGTCCTTATATATTTTCCTCCAAAATTTTCTGTTCATCTAAATAATCCCATCATTTTCTGTAGACCTGGCCTATCAATCTAGTGGGTGCCTGCACAAGGTCGTGGTTAGGGTACTAGTGGAGAGATTGAAGGTCCTAGCTAACATAATGACCAGTATCTAGGGGGACGTCAAATATTAGACTATGCGATGATTGCTAATGAGGTAGTGGTCTTCTACGTGAAAAGTGGTAAAAGAGGATTGGTTTGTAACCTAGACATGGAGAAGGCATATGATAGGGTGGAGTGGGATTATCTGGAGTTTGTTCTGTAGAGAATGAACTTTGGTAGAAGATAGACGAGTTGGATTAGCAGGTGTATATCGTCAGCATGGTTCTCACTACTGATAAACGGATCACCAGTGGGATTCTTCAAATCTACCATGGGATTAAGGCAGGTGATCCTCTATCACCATTGTTATTGTGATCATGACAGAGACATTCAGCAGATTGATTAACAAGGGTAAGGCTGTGGGGCTGATTGTAGGATTTAGACTGGGCAATCAAGGAGGAGGTATCCCGTCTTTAGTTTGCAGATGACAGTCTCATTTTTAGTTCACATAAAGAGGAGAAGGTGCTTAAGGTAAAGGCCATATGGAGATGTTATGAGTTGGTAATGAGACAAAGGTCAAATTTCTGCAATCTAGGAGCCTTGCCATTTGCATTTCCCTAGAGGAGCTAGAGGGTTTGGAGTCTTTATTAAGGTACAAAGTGGACCATCTCCCCGGCCACTTCCTATTTAGGGCTTCCATTAGAGAAGGAGTGTGTGTGTGTGTGTGTGGGGGGGGGGGGGGGGGGGGGGGGGGGTGGCGTGGGCGGGGGTGGGGTTGGTAACCTAATCAAGACAATTCTTGCTAACATCCTATCTACAAGTTATCAATGTTTAAGTTTCCAATTAGTAGAAAATAGGATTGAACAAATCCAGCGGAGATTTTGTGGAGTGGGGCCAGATAACAAGAAGTTCCATTCGATGAGTTGGAAAGGAGTTTGTAAACCTACCAAAGCAGGAGGGCTGGGAATTGGAAAGGTAAAAGATGTAAATATGGCATTGCCAGTCAAGTAGTTATAGAGGTTTGGGGAAGAAGGGCATCACTTGTAGGTGAGGGTTATTAAGGAGAAGTATGGAGCACTACCAGGAAGATGGATATGAGACAATAGATGTCGACTTGGGGGTCTGTCAGTGTGGAGGCATATCCTAACCCAAAAAAGCAAGCTCGATGAGGGTGTTAGATTTTGAGTATACTTGGGTGACATAATAAAATTTTGCCCTCATACATGGTGTGGAGAGGCCTCCTTGAAAGAAGTGTTTCCGGACTTGTTAGGAAGTAGAGAACCAAGAGGGGTGGGTCAAGGACTGTTTTGAGTAAAGGTATGAAGGGGTAGAGTGAAAGCTATCCTTCATAAGGAACCTATTGATAGGGAGATAGGGAGGTTAGTGAGACTTTTGCAGATGTTGGCGTCCTGCTACTTTAAAAGATCGGATGAAGAAAATGATTTAGATCAAGTGTTCCTCTCGTAATTTCAGCATCAAATTATTATACAATTTGAATGCATCCAATGTTGTAGTCTTTCTAATGGCTAAGGAATACACAATTCCGTGTCCACCCAAGGTGCCTTTGACTAGATGGCAGCCTTGGATAAGATTCTCATTGTTGATCATCTCTATAATTACGGATGCAACTCGGGTCGGGTTGAGACCAACCTGAACCCGACCCGGGGAACCTTTACTCTACCCGAACTCGACCCGAGTTCCAACCCGATGAGGTTCAACCCGACCCGAGGAATCCTTTTTTCCAACCCGAACCCGACCCAAGTTCCAACCCTACCCAACCCAAGTTTTTAAGATTACAAAAAACTAAACATAATAAAATAGTAAAAAAATGTCGGGTTTCACTCAAGTCGGGTTGCCCAAACCCTCGACCTGAACTCAACCCAAGTTAGGACAACCCGACTTTTTTTTTTTCTGGTTGAACCCAACCCGAGTTGCACTCATATATGTAATCGACATATGTAGATCATAGATCATTATGACTTATGCGTGGATGCTGGAGAGACAGTTGACCCCATATTCCTTCACTACAAAACTGCTAGGTACGTATGGCATAAAATCCTGTGCAAGTTCGACAATCATGGGTGTTCCCAAGCAGGTTATCATAGCTCATGAAAAGATGGTCTTTGGTCCCATGGCACAAAAGAGGTAAAATCTTATGAAATATGATATTACAACTATGATATGGGTGTTATGGAAAGAAAGGAATGCTAGGGGTTTTTGAAGGTCCCTTCACTTCTTCTTCGTCAAGATTTTAGCTCTAACCATCGCTTGGGTAAGAGTTTTGCCTAGCTTTCAATTTGTATCTTCGCATGACCTATGTCAAGGATGGTCAGAGGTATGTAACATCAGGGAAATGAAGCCGTCCATAAATCAGGATTGGGAGCCGTTGAGTAGAGGCTCTCTATAGTTGAATTTTGATGGCTTTAGTTTGTTGAACCCGGGGTTGGTAGGAGTAGGTGGCCTTAAGCGGAAATACATTATGGGCCTATTCAAGCTCAATTGGGATCGCCAACTCCAATGAAGCAGAGATTAGAGCTGTCTATCAAGGAATCAAATTGATTGATCAAGAGCTCCTAGACAAGGTCATAGTAGAGGGTGGTTCTTTGAATGCGGTAAGATGGTTAAAGGGAAGTGAGGCCCATTCATGGCGGTTTGCACAGTGGGTTGATGAGATCACAGATTGAGTGGCGGAATCCTCCATTGCATTTCATCATGTAAGAAGATCGGCTAATAGTGAGGCCGATAGGCTAGGCTGGGAGGGGGTTTGAAGGGTGGAGTTGGAAGATTTCAACTTTCTTCCTATCTATTTTTGCTACTTGTATGGTTTTTCTTTGTTTCTCTGTATTGTTTGATTGATTAACTTGATTGTTGCAGTTCTCCCATGCTTCTTTTCTCTATTAATTCAATTCTTTAGCATTTCATGGATTTTAGCGTCCATGGCGGAAGGCATTTCGTGGATTGTCTGTTGTATCCGTGAGCAGCCACCTCATGAATGGAGACAAAAGCTACTGAAAAGTGACACTCTGGCTGCTAGCAGATGCAACAGACCATCCGGAAAATGCCTTCTCCATGGACGCTAGCAAATCTCTTAACTCGGACATTTCCTTTACTTAATTTTTACTACTGCGCACCATTACTATTCTTTTACTAATTACACTCAAACCTCTCCTTGGTTTTTGGTCTTCACATTGTTTTATTTTTTTGGGTGGGGTAGATAGAAAGTAAGAGGTTGTGCTATATAATTTCATCAAGTGCAAGCTGCTTCACCGAACCCGATCCTCCCCCGGGCTACGTCGTAAACCACCTGGTACGTCTGCTGCTGTTTGTTGCCGATAATGGCGACGTCGTCGGGAGCGTTGTTGCCGGCGAAGGCCAGGCAAATCTGGGATGGGCTGCTGCCGTAAAGAATCCCCTTGACATTCACGTCCACGCCTCCCCGGAATTGCAATGTTATCTTGGGCACTGTCACCGTATCGTAGCCGGTGAGGTCATAGCAGGTGTCCAATATGGACAATGCTTCAGCCGAAGGGTAGTTTGACATGTACTGTCGAAAAGCCCCACGCAGAGCAGAATAGGCTGAGGGAGCGAGGCGAGTGATGACGGTGCCTGAATCGATGAGGGTGCCCGCAGAGGAGAACACCATCGGGGAAATTCCCAACTTACGGCCCCCGACACTTATGCCCATCATGTCAAGGAAGTAGAAGGATGGGGCATCGGGTTGGGTGAGCAGCGGCGTGAATTTAAAAGAGTTGTAATTGGCCTCTTCCCCAAACTTTAGAAATCCAGTGGAGCTGGATGGCGAAGAAGGGAGACAGTAGGAGAAAACCCTTGAGAATTTTTGTGCTGTCTGAGACACTAGAGACAGCTTGCCTCGTCCCAGTCCAAGAACACCGGCCGTTTTGCCAAAGAGGCCCCGATTCCTCTGACCGCATCCGAATGGGAAATTGGGAACAACAGCGGAGGGGGTGAGTGTGAGTGTGTCATGGGCAAAGAATCCGATTGAGTATGACTGGTCGCCGTACCTGATGCCATAGAGGCAGGTGGAGGAGGAGCAACCGGGAGCGTTGCCTGCGGTCGATTTGAGTTGGGAACACTCGGCCGAGTTGCACGACACATTGAGATAAGAGGATGAGTTGGATGAGTCAAAGATGGGGTCCTGCTGTGGGTAGCAGTAGGCTGCACAGGGGTGGCATTGGATCCAGGTGAAGTCACTGCCTGTGTCGAAAACAACCGTCATATCTCTTTTGGGAGTGCCAAAACCTATGGTGACCACGTAATTGCCGGTTTCAACAAGGCGGCCATCGTGGGCTGGGAGTAGTGTCTGTCCTTGGAGGACTCGCTTAGAAATCCGGGATCGGAGCGAGTTGACTCGGCATTCGTCTTCAAGGAGGATTTGTATGGCGGCTTTGGTAGGTTGGGAGGAGGAGGAGCAGGGTCCATGTCGGTGCACTACTCGAATCGCTGCTGATCGTTCATAACCTGTAGTCACGTTACGTACAAAAATACCCTTGTCATCCTCCATCAATACATGCTTGTATGTCTGTATCCAACTAAAGCGTTCAAAATAACAAGTGGTGGAGGGAGAGGTGCCAAAACAAGCTTATATAAATTCCATCTGCCTTTCACAATTTAATTTGAAAAAGTTTTGGAATGTTATTATTTAAAGAGGTATCTTGAATGGGAGCTGATAACGGAACCCACTATACTTTAAAAGAACAACATTTCATTATAACAATGCCTTGTTTTCATATTGACACTCCTTTCTTTATTTAAACTTTGAGGTAGAATGTTACATTGAAGGGGGATTACATGTTTGTGTATATGAGAGAGGTGGGAATCGAGGAACCTCCATGGATAGTTCACGATCTAAACATCTTGATAAAATTAAGAGAATTTCTATTAATCTCAAAGGATAAACATAGCAAGAGATAAACACAATTAGAGAAAGTAATAAAGATAGAAATCCAAACTACTAAATATAGCTTAGTTGCTAATTTATCTAAACTACCTAATCTACCACATGCCCAATCAACGGTCAAGATCTAATCTTTGTTTGATGAACGGCTAATTATGGTTGGCAATTTTTCAATAAAAGATCGAAAACAAATCTTTATGGTATCTCAGATTGCGTGTTACATTCCCAAATTGCCCTCTTGCCCCTCTTTGATTTTCCCTTTTTTCCCTTAAGCGGGCAATGGTTATTATGTATTTTCCAATTATTGCAAAATGCATAGCGAATTTTTTGGTGATTTCCTTCCCTCCTAATTGTACTCTCTCTCTCTCTCTCTCTCTCTCTCTCTCCCCTACGGACTTTCAATTAGGTGAGAAATTTTTGGGAAAAAGAGAGATTTTTGGGGATAAGAGGATTTTGTGCATTTCTGCCAAACTTCTTTTTCTTTGTCAGCCACATCATTCCTTTCAATTTGGGCTTTTCACCATCCAAGCGGATCCTTTGGGCTTGGAATTTTTAAAATTGCCACTCTTCTTGCCACATGATATGCATTGGTGTAAAATAGTGGGCCCCACTCATCAGAACATGAAGTTTACGATGATGGACCCACTACATCTAAATTTTGAGATTTTACCAAGTCCCTACAGTTCATTATTTTGCCAAAAAGAATGTACAGCCCACACCATAGATGGTCAAAACCGTCCATTTCATGGGTCACGATGTAAATAGGCTGTGCCCCAAAAATCATTTCCATAAGATGATCCCAACCCTCCAATGTATATAGGTTTCCATAATATACTGTTCCTCTATAGATTGGAGGTTCATCCTATGGAAATGATATCTCGGCCACAACTAATTTACGTTGCAGACTATCAAATGGATGGTTTCGATCATCCTATGACATGGGCTGTAGATAGGGGTGGCAACAGATCGGTCCAGTTTGACCCCCAAACCGAAACCGAACTGAACCGAAACCGAAACACTCCAAACCAAACCGATCAGATGAAAAGGGGCACATTTATCATTTTCCTATGAAAGGGGGCGTATTTATGATTGTCCAAATTTAGGGTACTGAAAATATTTTGTATCTAGTCCCTACAATTCCTGTCTAACAGATGAGATGAAATAGCGGAAAAGAAACAAGTTCCTGTTGCTACAGATATAATTTATAAGGTAGCAATTATGTATATGTGATATATAGAATGCCAACCATCCATCGGTATGAACATTAGGCATGATAATCTAATTAGATTGGGAAGTTAACCTGTGGAAGCAGGCATAGAGCAAACTGGTGTTGGTAGGAGAGAGCCGAGTTTGACATAAAGGTTTTCACTGCCTCCTCCAAAGTCCGCCCCGGAACAATCCCACACAAAAGAAGAGAAGAGAAGATAAGGGAAGAAGAAATAGAGATTGGCAGGCATGGCAAAGGGTGGTGGTGTCAGATGGTCACAGAGACGGTATTTAAGAAGATTATTGTGGACTAATTGTCAAGTCCCCACTTTCCCGTTCCAATTAAAATTGTTGCTTGTTTAATAGCTAGCTGGTCGATGAGGCAGACAAGATTATATAATTCCTGGATAGGTCGTCAGCAACCTTGGGTTATACTAATACGAAAAGCAAGAGAATGCAATGGGATGGAGGGTAAGTGCGACACATAAAATTGAGTGCGCATAAGAATTTGAAATGCACTCGTGGACACCACTATGGAAAGAGATTAATATGGTTGACTTGTTGGAAAGTTTCTAAAAGGTTAAAACTTCTAACCTTGATAGTATCTCTAAAGAAACAAAGATTCTATGATTAGACTCCTTAATATGAGTGTGGCCTTGCATATTTAGTAACGTTTCATGTTCATAGGGTAATCCCTTGAATTAGGAAATGTTTGGAGAATGAAAGATAGCCCAAATTGCACTTTCTATTTTGGGCATAATTGCCAAACGAATTTGGACAAATTGAGGAAATGAGCTTTTGCCTATAAAAGAGACCCTTGGTCCCTCTTGCCACACACTACAACACTAGAACTCATTGAGAGAGAAGATAGTTCATTTTTGAGAGGTTTCCCATAGACCTATGGGTGTGCAAGGTAAGAGAAGAACAAGGGGGATTTCTAGGCCTTCATTGTGCTTAGAAATGATCGAAGACTCGTTGGATTTCAAGCTCCAAAGTGGCAGTCATGGTGAAAGGTACATCAAACCCATCTCATTAAATTTAAAATTTTCTTTGTTTTCATTGCCTAAGATCCAAAGGGATCATTAAGTTAATGTTTAGAATAACATTTGGTATCAGAGCACTGGTTGTAGGCTTTGAATTCAGAGAAAAATCAAGTTTTTGGGTTATTTCTGCTAATTTGGAGATCGCCGGAAAACTCGTTTCCACCGGCGACCGGCGTCTTTTTTCGGCGATCGGCTGATATAATCTTATTCCTCTTCTACCGAGGATCCTTCACCTAAAATTTCAATTCAATCCAACGGTCAAGTATGGAGAACGAGGGTTTTGAAACTTAATGGCATTTCTGTAATTTATTGGGCTGTTTTTCGGAAACGTTCCCGTAGGGAAGACAACCATATTCTTGAAATGGTGATTTTTGGAACAACTAATAGTATATGGTACTTTTTGTAACTTAGAAGTCTCTTATGGATTGAAATGGTAGTTTTCATAACAACTACTGTGAAATGGTAGTTTTCAAAAGAAACTGCCATTTATTAGTAAACTACTATACCCTTTTAAATATAGTCAGCCGCGTCACCGTGGCGCTTTCTTGGTCAAACCAGAGTTGACTGAACCAACCAGCAGCGGGGTGAATTATCCTTGGGGAGGTGAAAAATCAGAAGGGGGTGAATTTATCCGAGACCAGAATCCTTCCGGGGCCGGTTCAGCCTTTTTCTGGCTGTTTCTTAGCAAACCGAGACCCGTTCCTAAACCCTCTAGGTCCCCTCTATCTTCAGAATTTTTTTTTAGGGCCATAGCCTTCCAATTTCTACGAAATCTATCCTTTTTGGCATATTTGGGTTTCCCTACTACAAGCCTTTTGAACCCATTTTTGGGGAATTTTTTACAAAATAGGGCTCCTTCCTAAGGTTTTTTGGCATTCTGGATCCATTGGTGTAGGTTTTGAACCCATCTGAGGATCGAATCTTATAGCTCATGTGTAAGGTGCTTGTAGGCCTCCCTTTGTGAGTGGTTTTTGGACCCTTTAAAGTTCTAATTTCTTGTTCCTCACAACGGATAGTTGTTTTATCTTGGTTAAATGCATTAATTGCACAAATTAGTTTTCTATGACAAGTATGTTTAGTTTACTTTTATGCACCCAAACACATATTGTGGATGTTTTTGTATACCCCTACTTGATCTTGATTCCTTATTCTCAGGTCTTGAGGCATACTATTAATTGGGTACATCTTAATTTTATTATTGGACATGAATCTAACCTGAAGAGGTATTTTTACGCTCTTTTTAAATTTCAACTATATTTTACATGTACTTCTGTGTTTGTATTTAGTTGGATTCCTTATGAAATATTTGTGCAAGCTTTGTGAAGGAACTTTGGATTCATGCAATAAGGTTTTCAAAGTATTCCTAGTATCTTTGAAGCACAAATTACAAGCCTAGAATTTGTAAACATATACTAAGATATTGAAATCTATTGAGTGGCATTATAAGTTGGCCGTGGATAAGCACCATTGTTGCACTTGTATTTATTTAGTTTCCCTTGTGCACCCAACTACGGTTTCTAGATGCTCATTGTTCAAATGAAAGGTTTTGTGCCTATATGTAAAGGATTATTTGGATTCACGCAACAAAGTTTCTAAAGGATCCCTATTGGTCGTGAGGTACAAATTGAGAGGTTTACATATGTATGCACACTGTGAGAGTTTGCATTCTTGGAAATTGCGTAAGGGCTTTGATCGACCCAACAGAAGGTCATTGCTCCTATGTAATTTTGTGTATGTAATTGCAAAATTTCATAATTGTAGCCTCTATGCGTGTGATTGAGATGCTGTATTTTCTAAGATAAATACTTCGTTGGATTTTATCTTCTATGGCCAACTCTATGATGTAATCTCCTTATATTATTATGTGAGTGTATATTACAATCTGTTGTATCATATCATGTTCAATTGGCTACCATCAAAGCATGAAAATGTTTAACCCAATCAAGATTGCTTATCCGGGTTGTTTGGATGGTATAAGGAAGTTGTAAATGAATAACCGAGCTTGGAATTCTGTTCTGCCCAACGGTGATAGAATTCCTAGTGCTAGGCTGTTCATTTTCACTTGTCATATGGTGTAACCCACTGTGTGTCGTGGTTCGGCCCAATGGAAGGGCCACGATGACACGCCCGGTGTTTAAGTATGATCACATAAGGATATTTTGGGTGATCTTGTGAAGTTCTAACCAATCATAAAATGTTAGAAGTGTGCTTGTTAGAAAATTTAGGTCAATGACATTGATTCATTGAACTCTAAACGGTGTCTACTTTAGATACCTGATTGTATTAAAGTAAGTTGGTGGGAGTGCAGTAATCATATTAGTCTAAAGAACTCCATCTTGATTGCAATCCGAGATACTTGTTCTGACTCGGAATGCAAAGGAGCTTGTGGATGTAGTTGATGAACTTTTCAGATAATCGTTAGTACCCTTAAGATAAGATTGGATAACCCTAAAGTGAGTTGACCAAAACAGTTTTTGTAAGCATAATTTTAAAGCCTTATAATTTAAACCATTGATAATGCTCACATTATCGTTTTAGGTCAATTTTAGCAACTTCGTTTAGAAAGGTCTTTATAAGGCAACATATAGAGTCTGCAGATATGGTGACCAAGTAGGGTCAATTAGTAGAGACCAAGACTTGGTATTTAGTGGCGCCCTTGTGATAGAGGGATGACACATCAAGTAACAATACTTTAAGTTTGTAATAGCTGAGAAAATATGATTGGACCTTATTTTTTATAAGTACTCATAGACACAAAATTGATGGATAATTTAGATTTTATATCCATTTTAAGTTTTTATGTAGGAATTTTTATGAGTAAATTCTAAGTAGAAGAAAATTGGATCATTACAATAGGGAATGAGAATAAAGTACAGACTTGAGTCCGTTATTGGTCTTTGTTAATTTCTAAATATGAGTTTCATTAGTTTTAGAAACTCTATTTCAGGAAACTTGGTTCTTTCAGCTATGAATCATAGTTCGGAAGCATGGCAGGTTCTTTCTAATTTTCTTATTCTCATTCAGTGTATGTGGTCTTTTTCATGACAATCCGTGAAGATTTAGATTGATTTCTTCTTATTATCAGACTCGAATCACCTTACATGAGAATAAGATAGTTGGTAATGTTGGAGATAAGCAAATCAAGTGAATAAGAGCTTATCCAATCAGTGGCTCAAACATTGGGCCATATATATGTTTAATAGATTGGTTGAAAGGAAAGTTCCAACTTCATTTGATTTTTTTATTCTAGTATTTGTATGGAGTACATTAAAGGAAAACATATAAAGGTAAGGGTCTGAGGTGTCACTTAGAGTATCGGTCCACTAAAGATCATTTATGATAAGATCAGTAGACCTTTTCTGACTCTGAAGGTTAGTGAATTAGATCATTAATTTGTGACCCTTATAGTACAATTTTTCCAGATGTTGTTGTTTATCTCTTTAAAAGAAGGCTAAAAGCTGTGGTCTGAGGGTTTTGGTCTTATCTGCAAGAGAAAAGTATTGCCGCAAAGTGAGACCGTACTCTTATGGACAAGATGATGTACATGTTGTGCAAATCATCTTTACTTGAGGGAATATGACTTGAAGACGGCGGTACAAATCTCATCTCAGATTCCTAGTAAAGTTACACTCGAGACCCCTTATGAATTATGGGTCAGTAGGAAGCCGATATTAGGGTGTTTGCACATATGAGGATTTATTGGCCGATGCTAAAGTCTACAATTCCCAAATAAGGAAAGTTGGACCCTAAAACAAGGAGTCGTTATTTAAGTGGTTATCCTAAGAGGTTTGAGGGGTTTTGGTTTTCTAGTCCTAGAGATAGTACTTGTATTTTAAAGATTAGATACGCCGAGCTTGGAATAATTGCGACCTTAGTGGGAGTGCCATGATCCAATCTTTTTCCATCCAGCCATAATGAGTGATTAGTCGGCTCAGTGGCCTGACGCCATCAGGGAAGAGCTGACCTCAATACAAAGGAGCCAAATTTGAAAACTCAGCGAGTTGCCAAATGGAGTCAACCCAGTTGGCTATAGGTGGATCTTTAAGACAAATGCTTGACTCCAAGGGTGACATTGAGATGCATAAAGTAAGATTGATTGCAAAAGGCTTTACTCAGAAGGGGGAGTACAATATAAAGAAATTTTCTCTCCAGTTCAAAGAAAGACTCTTTATGTATAGTCATGGTTTTTGTGACTCATTTTGTTCTGGAGTTGCACCAGGTGTCTCGGCAGCGGTACTTAAAGTTTTCACATATTAATAATAGGATTTGGGTTCAATAAAGATGTCATGAGTAAATGAATATATCTTAGGGACGGTGGGTGTAATATCATCACTTTAGTATGTGTGAGTTAATGAGGGTACTACACTCTAGTAGTATTATGTTGTCCATATTATATTGAGACCAAGCAGGTGCAGGCTCTTGGCCTGGGTAATTCTTCTGCCCAAAGGTGATAGATTACTCTAGTGCCATGTTGATTGTGTCTTGGAAGGAAATTTGGTATAAAAGATTTAGATAGAACATTTTAGTCCGTGTTCACCTAATTAAGACTCAAGGATTATTGATATTATCTCAGAAAGCCTATAATGAGAAGGTCCTTAAATTATCAACATGGATAAGTGCCCCACTAGTGGTTCCTCTTGTGGTTAACAATGATATATTCAGTCAAGTTGTAGGTCCCAGGATCAGACATGAGCAAATAAATGAGAATTCTATATAGTTCTGTGTTTGGGAATCTCATAAATGCTTGAGTTTGCACCTGTCTCTACATAACTTATGTGGTGGGCCAGCTTAGAAGGTTCCAATGTGATCTTATGAATGGATCATTGGAAAGTTGCCAAAAAGGTTATGTATAAGGGACTAAAGGCTCACATACAGTAGATCCGATGACCATAAGGAAATTATTTGAACTGATTCTGACTTTGTAATTGTCGGACACCTAGAGTTTTGCTTAAGGACATTTTGGCAGAAATTCTCGAATCGTGGAAGAACATAAGATATACACCATTAGTTGCTTCCACCTTGGGTTTGGAATTCATGGTGTATCGCAAGGCCTTAAGCTATGGCACGGTGTTACCTTGTTGATAATCAACGAGTCACTGAGAGTGTGGTGATAATTCCGTTGTGAATTTTCTTTTCCAAGAACGACAAATAAAGTAAGGTGTCACGCCCCAAACCCCACCCTGGGTGTAAGACATGACAGCGCCGTACACCTGTAAGACAAGTCCCACAAATGTACAAGGCTACAAGCAATAACAGAAATAACATGGCATTCATAACTAAATATATCAGAGTCTCAATTAGTGCGGACCCATCAGAGTCAAATCAAAATCTCATCTCTCCCCAATAGTCAAAACAAAATAAATATTAAGGTCTTTACATCTTATTCAAATACTCACTTCCTAAAGAATCTGAAATAACTGAACTAATTTCCAAGCCAAAGTCTAGTTCGAAGGCTAAACGTCATGTTCCTCGTTTTCTTCACGAGGGCCAAGACCTGAAAAATATTAATAACCACAGTCAGCTGAAAAGCTCAGTACATAATAAAGCACTACTCTAAGTACAGTCTAAGCATGCCAAGGCTCAATAGGGTCAGATAGTCAAAATCAAAGCTGAGTTCTGAGGTCTTAGTTAAATCAATAGGCGCAAAGTAGCTATAAGTGCATGTCAAATATGGTTCTAAATTAAAGGAGCAATAAGGCAAATTCAAAGTCTGAGTTCTGACCAGGTTCAAAGGTTTTCAGAGTTCATATTCAAAGGTTTTCAAAGTTCATATACACTTCAGAGTCATCGGCATGGTTTAGAAGACATGTTATACACCGACAGTCCACGGTGTTGGAAATAGTTCCTCAAAGTTCAGGTACAAGTCGACAGGGCCAACGTTTTATCCCACTGACGGGTTAGAAGTTCCAGTGTACTACCCCCACGGTGGGTCCAGAATTGCCAATTGTTTTACCCCATATGGCAGGGTCCAGAAATAGTCCAAGCCTCCACAGAAGTGTTCAAAAGGTATCCAAGGTTCATATTCATATAGTTCAAAGTATTCAAATGGTTCCAATAGTTCAAAGTATTTAAACTACTAGTGTCAAAGGTTCAAAGTTTAGAACATGTATTCGCAACAATTATTTCCAAGGTTCGGAGTTCAGAACAGTTATTTCAACAGTTCGGAGTTCTAAACAGTTATTTCAAAGGTTCTGAATTCAAAACAGTTATTCTAAAGGTTCAAAGTTAAGAGCAGTTATTCTAAGGATTCAGAGTTCAGAGCAGTTACTTCAAAGGTTCAAGGTTCAGATACTTCAAATATTCGAATAGTACTAAAGATTCGAAATTCAAAAGATGGTCCCAAAGGTCTAAAGTCCAGACATATATTCATACAGTTGTTTCAAAGGTTCTAAAGTAGCAGTAGGTGAAACAAAATGGCATGTTAGACTTCAAAGCTAATTCAAAAGTTCAAAGGTGTCAATACAATTTTCCAAAGTCAATACTGATTCAAAGGGAAAAGGATTTACAATTACCCAAAGTAGTACGTTATTATGTACCTCAATGTCGTTCGTTCTTTCCTTAAATCTGATTATGTTTCAATATTCTGATCTGACCAGAGCATAGACAACAAATAGGGGTGTTTTTAGAATTACCATTATCTTAGAGTTTTCAAACATTTCTGAATCTATTTTTATCACAAAGTACATCTTCTGCCGAGTCCATAGAGTACAAAAGCATAAAAAACGGATAAGAGATGAAGAAGTTATGATTTTTCAAAGTCTTACACATTTTCAGGGTTCAGAAGTCCGAAGGTTTCTTCGAAAGTCCGAAGGCCTCAGACCGATTCTACTGGCCTCCCTTCGGAAGTCCGAAGGTCGCAGACTGGTTTTTTTAGGGAAAATTCCAGATTCGTCCTGAAAACTTCAAAAGGCCATAATTTCTTCGTTTTAACTCCGATTCGCGCGTGGTTGGATTCGTTGGACTCGTATCGACGAGAAGAATCCATTTAATCCAATTTCATGCTCCAAAATTCTCAGATTTATTTATCATAATTTAATCTAAGATTTCAGGGCATGAATCAACCCTCAATTCTTAAAGTTCCAGAACTAAATTCTTAGTTTATTAGGGATCTTTAAATTCATCCCTAAATTCTTATACAATTTTTATGCGAAACCAACATAATCTCACCTTGATTCACGGCTTCGACTCCGAAATCGCGATCTCCTCGGTCTTCGTTTCTTCTTTCTCTGATTTATTTCTCTAAGTCTGAACAAAACATTTAGGGTTTGTTTTAGCCTCAAAATGATATATTTATAGGCTTTATTAAGAAGTCCTAATCTGAGTCAAATTCAAACGGGCAAAAATACCCCTTTTTAATAATGGGGGACGAAATTTTAATGGAGGGTATTTTTGGGTATTTACATAAGGAGTCAATGTGTTGACATATTGTCGTGAGGAAGATAATTTAGGATCAGTTAATGTCTATTGAGTACATGGAAGGATAGCCAATTTGTTTGCAAGAAACAAAGCTAAATGTGGTGGCGAGAGGTCATGGGGGGTGTGGGTCTCAGGGAGGAGTGGGAGTTTGAATTTATTCATTCTCAGGGGGCTTCTGGAGAAATTGTAGTGGCATGGAAGGATAGTTGCTGGAAGAAAATTGACTTATGGAATGGTAAGTATTCTCTCTCAGTGGTGCTTACGAAGGTTGAGGATGGATCCTTGTGGTTGTTTTCAGGTGTCTATCGTCCGTTTACCAGGGAGGCAAAGGAAGAATTTTGGGAGGAATTGAATCGAGTTAGAAATTCGTGCCCCTTTCCTTGGTGTATAGGTGGTGATTTCAATGAAATAAAGGCAGTGGAGGATAGGCTTGGATGTTCAAGAATTTCGCAGAGCATGTAGCGATTTGTCAATTTTATTGCAAATTCTGAGTTAATCGATCTGCCGTTGGCAGGTGGATCTTTTACTTGGGCCAGAGGTGAAAGTAGGAGCTGGTTAGATCGTTTCTTGATTTCTTCAGAGTGGCTGGAAATTATCCCGGAGGTTTTTCAAAAGACACTTATACACTCAGTCTCGGATCACTGCCCCATTCTGCTTGATCCTAGATTGGAGTCGTGGGGTCCCCGCCCCTTTCGATTTGAGATCGCATGGCTTGATTACCCCCAAATGGAGGAGAAGATGGAAGGATGGTGGGAGATGTGTATGGCAGAAGGTCCGGCTGATGTGGTGATTGGCAAGAAATTAAGGTTTGTGAAGAAGAAACTAAAGGAATGGGTAGCAGTAAACAAAGAAAGTTTGAATGAAAGTAAACGTTGGCTAGAGCTTAGGCTAGTAGAGCTATCTGCTCTAGAAGAGAGTGGTTTGGGGGGCGAAGATGAGCTTCAAGAGAGGGGGAAAGTGAAACAAGAACATCAGGCTATGTTGTTGCATGATGAGATTACGTGGAAGCAAAAGTCCAGAGTTAAGTGGCTAGTTGAAGGGGACAAAAATACAGCGTATTTCCATGCAATGGCAAGTGCTAGGAGGAGGAGGAATGGAATTGTGGTACTAAATGACGATGGTAGGATGGTGTCATCAAAGGAAGGCATCTCTTCAGACATTATATCTTTATATTCCAAACTCTACTCCTCTGAGAATTTGCAGCGTCCTATCTCGGAAGATGTGGCTTTTAATTGTCTTTCTTTGGAGGAAAGCTCAAAGCTGGAAGTTCCTTTCGGTGAGGAAGAGATTGAAAAAGCCCTTTTTTCTCTTTCCAGGGATAAGGCTCCTGGTCCGGGTGGTTTTTGTTTGGCTTCTTTTCAGTCTTGTTGGTCGGTGGTGAAATGTGACATTCTCAGGATTGTATCTTGATAAAGGAATGGGAGCCACTTTTATTACCCTGATCCCCAAGATAGAAGGAGCCTCCAAGATTTTTGACTTTCGGGCAATAAGTTTGGTAGGATGTCTGTATAAGGTGCTTGCAAAGGTGTTGGCGGATCGAATAAAAGTAGTGTTGCCTAAGCTTATTTCCAATAGCCAAAGTGCTTTTGTGGATCAAAGGCAGATTTTGGATTGTTCTTTAGTAGCAAACGAAGCCATTAATAATTATTTCAGACACGAAAATAAAGGGTTGGTTTGTAAGTTGGACATGGAAAAGGCCTATGACAGGGTAGAGTGGGATTGTTTGGACTATCTACTAGGTAAAATGGGGTTTGGCAATGAATGGAGAGGTTGGATTAGAAGATGTATCTCGTCAGCGTGGTTCTCGGTTTTGATTAATGGCTAGGCAAAAGGATTCTTTAAATCATTGAGGGGTTTGAGGCAAGGGGATCCTTTATCTCCCTTTCTGTTTGTCATCGTGGCGGAAACTCTTAGCAAGCTTATTCAGAAAGGCAGCGAAATAGGGCTGATATAAGGTTTTAAGATAGGAAATAACAAAGTGGAAGTTTCAATCCTTCAATTTGCGGATGATACTTTACTTTTCGATGAGCCGGATCAAGTTAAAGTGATGAGCCTCAAGGCAATCCTTCGATGCTACGAGATGATTACAGGCCAGCGATCTAATTTTGCGAAATCACGCATGTTTGCAATCAATTTACCCCCTTTTGAAGCTAGCAGTTGTGCTGCTATTTTGGGCTGTAAGGTTGAAAAACTTCCTTCCTTCTTATCTTGGTCTTCCATTGGGAGTGGGGAGGCCTAATAAAGCTCTTTGGGATCCGATAATTGCTTGAATTGAGAGAAGGTTAGAGACTTGGAAAAGAAGATTAGTCTCAAAAGGGGGTCGATTAACCCTAGTTAACGCAGTTATGGCAAATATTCCAGTTTATTTCCTATCGTTATTTAAATGCCCGGTAAGTGTGGGGTTGAGGATAGAGAAGATACAAAGAAGATTCCTTGGGGGGGGGGTCGAATGAAAAGAAGAGTATTCCATTAGTTAAATGGGAGAAGGTTTGTGCTCCAATTAAAAAAGGTGGTTTGGGAATTAGGAAAATTAAGAGTTTCAATTCTGCATTGTTGTGTAAGTGGTTATGGCGGTTTGGTGAGGAGGATCAAGCTCTGTAGGCTAGAGTCATTGGGAGTAAATACGGGGTGCTTGATGGTAAATGGGAGTCGGCCGATGCTTTGAGAGAAGAGGAGTTTTGATCTGGAGGGATGTGCTTCGTTTTTCAAATGTTTTTAATCAGGGCTGTAGGTTCAGAGTGTATTCTGGTAGGCGTATTAGGTTATGGCTTGATGTATGGTGCGCAAATGAGACCTTGGGATCGCTATTTTCAGATTTACTAAGAGTGGCTGCAGATAAGAATGTTTTCGTGTGCGACTGTTTTCAAAGAGTGGATCAGAAAGTGATTTGGTGTCCACGGTTTAGAAGGAATTTTTTTGAAAGAGAAGTAGAGGATTTATCTTCCTTGTTTGAGCTACGTGAGAAATGCTATATTAAGAAATCCGGTGAGGATAAAAGAATATGGATTTGGAATTCATTCGGAATCTTCTCTGTGAAATCTCCATATGCTAAGTTTGTTCCGGACGTTGATGATTCTTTTGTGGCTAAGGTTTGGTCCTTTCATTGCCCCCCTAGAGTGTCTTTTTTTGGTTGGTCTGTAAGTAGCGGGTGTGGACCCCGATCCCGAGGACGGTGAGCGAGGGACGCGAGATCCCCCGTCAATCCTCTAAGACCTTCAGCATGTGAAGGAGAGCTCTACCAAGGAACTCTCGAAACAGATGCCACTCACAGCATGGGTGGCGGTGTATATGTATGAGATACATCTTGATTCGGAGATAGGAGCCTCGAAACCAAGACATACCTAAAATAACTCAGAGTCGCCATCCAGGAGTCGGCCCTGGAACCCCATAAAATACTCTGTCGCAACTGATAACCAGATATGCAAAGGTCCGTGCCTGGTGATGAATGAGGAAGATCCGAAGAGCACCCCCAATTCGCCCAAGTACAAGCACTTGGTCTCTTATGCGATTTTTAATTAACTTTGAAGAGTTTTGGGCGAAAATCATGTGAAATGGGAACGAGTATCCCCGAGAAAATGTCTATCTAAGCTTGCATGGCCCGGGGATGGGCAAAAGAAAATAAACATCCAAATCCTAACTCATCGCATCTAATCCTAATTCATCACATTCTAGGAAAGTAGTAACATCCGCATGCCGAGCTATAACTAAATAGACAATGATAGATATAATGAGATAAGAAAAGCAGTAAAGAGCTATATCTAGACATATAATCAAGGTAAGACAAATGAATAAACGCTATAGCTAAGCAACCAAAGCAGTAAAGTAAACAGCATGCGAACCTATGCGAGAGACAAGTTTGAGAAAATATCAATCAATCACACGCTAGAGAAGTAAGCAAACTAAAGGTAACATTAAAGAAACTAAAGACAAACACGCTAAGAGATGCACGAAAAGAAAGGAATAAGAAAGTCGGCGGTATACCAGAACTAAAAATGGCAGGGAAAAGAAAATGGAACACACGATAGGCTCAGAGGGCGATTCAAAAGGAATCAAGCCCAGTGATCCTGATCTGCTGAAGATTGGACAAGTCTCGCGATCGTCGGGACCCATCGTTTGGGTCAGCGAGAACAATCCCTGTGAAGGGGCTACGCTACGTCATCGCCAGCCACAAAACTCGATAAAACGTCGAAAAACCGGAGAACCACGATCAAAATCGGAAATGGAATGAAAATGGGGCTCTGAGTGACCTAGCAATCACCATCCTTGCCCATTTTTGCTTTTGTTTTGAAAGGCTTGAAAATGTTTGAAAATATTTATTAAAAGGTTTGACTGAACTTGGGTGGACCCAAGCAACATACCTACCTGTGGACCCCGATCCGAGAGAGGCGGGGGACGAGCCCCCATGAAGAAAGTCTCTCTCTACAGATCATCCACGTGAATGGAGAGCTCTACCAAGGAACTCTCGAAAGAATGTACCTCTCACAGCATGAGTGGCGATACAAAGGGAGATACCTCTCGATTCGGGGACCAGCCCAGATTCGAGGCGTACCTTAAACAAAGAAGAGTCGCCATCCAAGGAAGTGGGTCCTGGATCCCATACTATGCTCTGTTGCAACGGATAACCAGAGATATAAAAAGAAGGTTCGTGCCTGGTTACGAATTTGGAAGGTCCAAAGCACCTGGTCCGCCCAAGTGCAAGCACCTGGTCTCTTATGCCATTTATTATTGATTTTGAAGAGTTTTGAGTGAAAGTCATGTGAAATGGGAACATATATCTCCGAGAAGACGTCTACCTAATCATGCATGTCTCAGAGATGAATAATAAACACACACAAAATAAATGAAAGAAGTGTCGCCTAAGAATATCTAAGTTATGAATGTCATACCTAATTGGTGTCTGACTTCTGATGTGCAAACACATACATGCTACAACTAAAGGTATAGGATCTGTACATGAAAGTAAGAAAACACAGCAAAACACACAACACAAATCAATTCTATACATGACTGGACACGACAAATCCTAAAACTCTAATGCAAGACTTGACTAGGACCAATATGGCCTTCCACCCTGGCTGCTCTACGTATCCCAGCCTCGGGAAGAATCAGAGTCGACGTAGTTCGATGACCTATTCTAAACTACGATGCCTAACCATCTAGAGCCGCTACCCTAAACTCGATCCACTAGACTCGACTGGTTTTTAAAGCTTTTTGTACAATTGCTTAAGTTCAGGTGAATTGTAATTTTTAGGACTCTCTATATGCCCTAACTAATGCAAGTTGATTAGCCTTAAGCTAATGCAGGTAGGCCCTACATCTTATGTGTATCTAGGCTATGCATTCTAAAGAAAACCACGGGCTGACTATATGCTTCCTAGTCTAGCCATCAGTTCGACCAAATGTCTAACCGATCGACTCGAGGCCTCTAACTTTAGGGACACTCACACGACATGACACACCATATCAATACAAATCAGGATAGCCTCCTAACTCTAAAACACCCCAAACAACTAGGACAGACTCCTAACTCTAGGGGAAGATCTTTTTGAAAAGATTTTGAAGATTTTTGTAATTTTGAAAGGTTTATTTTTAAAGGTTTGGCTGGACCTGGGATAAAGATCTCAAGCTGCACTACGTATCTCGTGAAAGAGGATCAAGCCAACGTAGTTCGGAACAGATTTTCCTAACTACTCCTAATGACTCTTGATTTTTGAGATTTTTGGTTTTTAGATGTTTTTGAATTTTCAAGTGTTTTTGACTCAAGAGGACAAATTCCTATCATCATAAGAGTATGACAGACTCCTGATATCCCGCGAAGGTTGGACAGCATCCTATGTTTTGCGGGGGAAAAAGACAGAATCACGACTCTGCAAGGGTTGGACAGCATCCTATACCTTGCAAGAGTGGATAAAAAAAATCACATGATTTGACGAGAGGTTGGACTGAATCCTAACCCCTATGATGATAGGATTGACTCTTGAAACTGAAAGACTAACTCTCTAGCTAAGGACAGACTCCTATGCTAATGGAAAATACATTCTTGCTAAGGATAGACTCCTATGTTAGCGACTCTGAGAAGGGCTCTAATGAGACATGACATGTCTCCTAAAACCAAAGGATAGCTAGGGCTAATGAGACAAAGCCTGTCTCCAAAGGGTTTGAATTTTCCTACATGAGACATAGCTTGTCTCCTCAAAGGGATGCAACTTTGTGAGACTTGAATAGTCTCCTATGGATTGACTCACTGATGAGACAAAGTCTGTCTCCAAATGATTTGACTTTCTACCGAGACATAGCTTGTCCCCTAAAAGGGTGGGCTCTAGATAGCTCTTTCATTGCCCTAGCAATGAATGGGCTTCTAATGTCTTAAGGGATATACATCTAAAAGACTGGGCAAGTCTTTTAAATGAAAGAGGGGAGTGCTACTTGGACTAAGTGAGTCCCCTAAGGATGGGCTTGGGCTAACGCCTTCATCACCCTTG
Organism: Tasmannia lanceolata; assembly: GCF_043159265.1. Taxonomy (NCBI): domain Eukaryota; kingdom Viridiplantae; phylum Streptophyta; class Magnoliopsida; order Canellales; family Winteraceae; genus Tasmannia; species Tasmannia lanceolata. The sequence goes on from NW_027518683.1 coordinate 108,121, forward strand.
CAATGAACAAGGACAAATTCTAAGGGTTTCTAAAGACTATGCAAGTCTATAGAGAGAAAAGAAGAAAGAAGGGAGTACTACCACGACTAGGTAAGTCTCTTTAAAGATGGGCTTGGGCTAACACCTTCATCGCCCTTTTACAATAGCAAAGGACAGAAAAAGTAATAGAGGATATTGATCCAAATGGAAGAGAGACAAGAAATATGATTCTAAACAAAATGAGACACAATTTATTAAAGAAAACAGTACTGCCATGATTGTACTCATACTATTTGTAATAAGTCATGTAATAAGGGATCTAACTTATGAGCAAAGTAAAAGAAGAACTTAAACCATAGATTTTCATAATATGATATTGACAGTTAGAACATCATGAGTAGTCAATTCCTTCATATAATCACTTTTATGGCCTTTACAATTCAAACGAAACTCCAGATTTATTACAATTGAAACAAAGCATCGACCAATCATCATAAACGATATCACAACTAGTAGGGATAAACAGCTCATACTTTAGATGACAGTGACCTAATCTAGATGATGTTCAGAACAAATCAGTTTACCCAACCGTGACTTTAAAAAAAAAAATGTGTACGTGTGTAGTCCTAAGAGGACATAAAGCTGGAGTCACATCCAAGTGAAATGCCCAAAATTTATCAACCTATCCCCCTGGATATGTACGTATCTCTTAAACCAACTTAACAAAAAACAAAAACAAAAAACCCAGAGCACGATTAATATTAAAAACCAATCCCATCATTTGCAACAGGATATACACCTCTCTTGAGCTATCCAATCCTCAATCTTATACTCAAAATATAATATATAGAATAACTGGTAGACAATAATTTCATCCAAGTTGAACCTACCATAGCAACAACCATTCAATACATCTGTACTTTCTTTCTTAGAAATTCAAGGACCTGTAAATCTAATTTAATAAAATATAGTTGGGCAGTAAACATAATTAGAGCCAAGACATGTTAGACCAAGAGTATCAATAATCACAAAACAATGCCTTAAAAACATAAACAACCATAACTGATGATTGTGCAATCAAAGATTCTAGGCCATAACTCAAGTCAACACCAACTATTACAAAGAAGAAGAACACTTTATAAGCGCAGGTGATGTCCGACAAAACACATTACAAAACGAGTAGTATTTTATATTTGCTAACACAAAATGCCAGTTATTTGGACTTTAAATGGGAAAAGTGAAACTGTATTCAGATAAAATCAAACCTTAAACACGGATGACGGGTATCATTAAAAAATGAAAGGAATGCAGATTTCAATTAGGCTTTGTGTACTTAAAATTATACAACAAGACAGACGTTGAACTACAAATGAATGAGCTGACCTCACAAGTCAACGAGCTAACAAAAACATGAGTCGAACCAGGGACTGAATAAACAGAAGAGGGACTGTTACTAAAGTCACTATGATTTCACATCAAAATGAAGGCTGCTGATATCATAGATATGTGAGAAGAAAGAAAGTAATATATTATATGTATTGGACTAGAGCTTATATGTATAAAAGAAAAATGAAGAAATCTAATATGAAATTTAAATTTAAAACCTAAGTAAACTGGGAGAATATGACAAAATAACAAAGTTTAAGAATATTACTTTTAGCCATCTAGTCACCGATCAATCACAAGTTTAAGAATATTACGCTACATTGCCCCAAATGGCCATGTTGTGAAGATCCATTTCTAAAGATCATTTCAATAAAATAACCCCATCACTACAGCCTATACCATTTCTACTACAATGGACATAACTTATGCTCTCAAAACTTAGAGGTTTTATTACTAAAAAATCTGATGGGAATTAGATCCCTAATTGAAGTTTCATATACAGGATAAAAAATAATTAAAGCAGAATAGATTCCAACATATTCTTCTTTTATCACAATGCAAAAGACCAAAATTTCTAAAGCTCCACATTTCAATTCAATTCAGCAGATGGGAAAAAGAAATATACATGGTACAAAAGCTAAAATCTAAACCTATATAAAATACTACAATGAAAATAAAGATGAACAGAAAGATATCATATAATGGTGTGTACCTAAGATATATCAAATAGGATAAAATCAAAACAATGATCAAACATTTTGACATTCACCTAACAGACATGGACTGTAAAAGTATGACAAAGTGAGGCAACTTACTTCCAAACCTTCTCTACATAACTCTAATGTAACATACAAAGAGAACAAAAGACTGGATTTAATTTTCATTGTACTAGTATGCTCTCATAAATATATATATATATATATATATATATATATATATATGAATTAAATCTTTTTTGAAGGCTATATAAATATCCGGTACTTATGAACATCAATTCTTTCCTTTATTCTCAAATGCACATTTATTTTTATATCAAGACAAACAATTCAAAGGATAAATTAATGACTACAAAATCAGAATTTACTCCTTTTGTATGAAAGCCCCTTTGACTATACTGTAAACAAATATTCTCCACAAAAATGAGCTATTTCACACAAATTTTCCACATCTTCTATTTGCGAGATCTATCAAAACTGAATAAACGAGGTCTAATAAAAGCTAGCGCTTACATCTAATGAAATTAGATTAAAATTTTTACTCAAACTACATGATTTTCAACAAGAACCATAAGATAGAGGAAAAGTAGGATTTTAGCGTTGAAGAATGAAATTAGAAATACAGAGACTTAAATTTTTTCATTTAAAGCAAAACGAAAACAAATTTCATGATCTGAGAAAAGCAAATAACAAATTTAAACTTATATAAGCTATTGATCTAGAAATTGCATGAATTTAGTCACAAACCTAAAATATATGATGATGATACTTACCAAAATATCAAGCTCGAAACAAATCAGACCTTCTCCTCCTTCTTCTTCTTCTTCTTCTTCTTCTTCTTCTTCTATAAGCTTACAATTTCATAAGAATTCTGACAAAGTCGCCTGAATCGACAAAGCTGTGTTCTGATTTCAAGAAGTGGCCAGATCTCAATCGGATCTGATGCTTATATGAGAATTGAGATTAGAAATGAACGAGACTTAATGAAGAATTGCTAAATCTAAGGTTTCACGAAGAGAAAATAAGAAAGATGACTAAGATCTAAGGTTCTAGGAGTTTCTCAATCAATTTAGAGTCTGAGGAAAATGATAAAGAGAAATCAACAACTCAAAAGTATGGAACATATTGTGCCGACCGGAGCCTTGCCGGAATCTGGTAGAATCTGACGGGGAAGATGATCAGAAAAGCAAATCTTAGAGTTAGGGTTTTAAGATCTGAAAATGGAAAAGTTAGAGTTTCATGCTTAGAAGTTAGGGATTGGGAGTAAATCTAGGGTTTCTAATTTGGAAAAGCAAAGAGATAGGGTTTCCGTTGAAAAAAGATCTAAGGAATAAGGATGGCAAATCAGTAACAAAAGAGAACATACAAGTAGCTTGAGGAAGCAGAGTCGGTCAGAGCTTGGAAAAATGGCCGGAATCCGGCAAAAGTATCACAGGAGAAGAGGATCGGAGGAAGGTAAGGCAAAAGATTTGGGGATTTCTTTCTTTCTTTCTCTCTCTGATTTGTGTCTTTTTTTTTAAAAAAGAAAATGTAAATCGACATTTAAAGGCATTTTTGGGTGTCAATATTGGCACTACCATTTTTGATAGTCGCGCGGTTGCGCGATTTTTGATGAGCGCGCCATGCTATCGTGTCCCTTTCGGATGAAAATTCGCACCGTTCCAGGATAAATTCGCCCCCCTCTCAGGATAAACTCACCCCCCTTTCCGGTTTATACTATGGCATTCTCTCGGCTCGTTCGCTAGGCAAACGCGCTCGGATTTTGATGAAATTTTGCAGGGACCTTGCTGGGACCCTAACCTACCTTACGGTGAAATTTGGAGTTTAAAACATTTATTTGGTTAGGTTTTGCTCAAACATGGGAAGGTTTAGGGCATGGTCAAAATAGGGTGTCTACACTACCCTGTGGAAAGGGATCAAGCCAACGTAGTTAGAAATAACTTTTTCGGAAAATGTTTTGGTGTTTTCGATGTTTTTAGATTTTTGTTGTTTTTGGATTTCTACTATTTGATTTTTATGTGTTTTTGTTTATCCCTTTGATTGAAAAGGGTTTTGGCTCAGGAGGTTTCCGTCCGTCGTCGCCTAAACCTGACAAAGTGTTTCCAAAATCAATGGAATCCTGAAACTCAAAAAGGATCCCGAGGAACGTGCAAAGAAGAATCCCGAAAAGAAAGGAAACCCCTCAAACCCTGTGAAGACCCTAAGGTGGGAAAAATGATAGGAAGAGCAAGGGGTTGGCTCAAGAAACATTCCGTTATCGCCATTTTACCCCCTTTACAACGCCAAGACCAAAACTCTAAACTAACTAAATTCAAAGATCAAACTTCCCCCCGTGTTAGTAGGATGCATACACTGAGTTCAAAATTGTGGGAACGGAAGCCTAAGGCCAAGTCACGCCATTGTGCCATTTGTATACGAAGCCCAAGACCCAAAATCCAAAGTGAAATCAGGGTTGGAAACATGATCCTGGGGTTATTTCACCATCAATATATGTTTGGGATTATGTCATTCCTAATTGAATTGATGAGAAATGAGGCCTCATTTATGCAAACAGAGTTGATGCAATCCTACTTTAAGAATACAGTATACTTCAACCTCAATGAATTTGGAAAATTGTAGTAAGAGTAAAGAGATTGGAAACAACCCTAAAAAACCTTGATCTGTCCAGGTAATGGGAATAGGCCCATCTTCATTTGCATGGCTGAATTAGCCTTGGAATTATTAAGGTTCAATCTGATATATTCAAAGAAAGGTAGACTGAATGGAACCTTTAACAGCAGATAAAGAACGAATATTAGCTTGGACATCTCCACTTCCAGTAATAGCACAAAACCAATTAAATCAATAAAGCTAGTGTAGAGGATCTGACTCTGCACTTTTAATAAAACATGGTCATGTTGACTACTAGAAACTTAGAAGTATTGCAAAGATCATTGTAATTACTTAAGAATTATGAGGAATCAGCCAAGGCCATGGAAGTTTGCAAATTGCATGCAATTATTAAAACTGGGCTAGACTGATATCAAATGAGATAAAAAAAAATCTAAAAAACTAAGCACATAGCTGAACAAGGTTGTGCTTATGCAATTTTCAAAGATGAGTAGTTAAGAGGGACTTCATTAATTAACAAGGCACACAATAGATTATTTATATGCTTGTACCCACGACCTAGGGTAGAAAAATGAAATCTGACGGTCCTTACACATGTGCCCACAACACAAAGTAAAGTTATGGCCTGATTTTCACCTTCCAGTTAATACAAACAATTTCATAGTCTATTCATCATAGAAAATCAGCTTGTATATAGGCATAAACTTAACACCAAGCCCCTAAATTAATACCATGATACTAGAAAACAGGGTAGATATCCACACAAATTTCGGCAATGCAAATGGGGTTAGAGATATTACCTGAATGTTAGAATTTAACAAGAAGAAGATGGCTGAAGAACTGATCTTAGTGTTGATGAGATTGACGAAGAAGATGACCAAGCCTAGCTCCAGAGCTTTCGGGTTTAAATGGAAATAGTCTGGAACAAGGGTTTAGAAAAATGGGCTAGAGTTTAGAGGCAGTGGTGGATGGGGAAGATAGTGGGGTCGTCAGATCTTGATGGATTTGCCGGAGGATGTGGATGGATGGTGGTGGTGGGCGATGGTGGAAGAAGATTGTGAAATGAGAGAGGGTTTGATGGAATTAGGAAGGGGTTTAGTGGCAAGGGCAGAGATGGAGGTGAGATGGTAGAGGGTTGACGGATTTAATGAAGTTTTTGGTCGAAACCGTACCGGAATGGCCGGAGATAGGGGTTTTGAAGTTGAAGATGGTTGGGATGGTGGATTGACCGGATGGGATGGTGGTCGAAGGTAGGAGAAGGGCGGCGAAGGTGGTTCGGATAGAAGGTGTCGGTGGGTGGAAATGGTGAGGAGGTAAGGTTGGGTTTGAGGGCTCGGTGAGATGGGTTTTGGTGGAGGAACAAAACAGGAGAAGGATTTAGGGGTTAGTAGATGGTTGGGGGGTCGGATTTATTGGGGGTTTTGGCCGGATTCCATGGTGGATGGCCGGATTCTGGCCGTAGTTGGGGTTGCAAGAGATGGGGCAAACAAATGGGAATAGAAATGGGCTTGATAGGATGAGGAATGGGTTTAGTTGGTGCTCCTTCCCTTATTCTCTTTTCAGCCGAATGAAAAGCCTTCCCAAGCTCCCCTCCCTCTCTGCAAAAATGACCGAGTCCCCTTCTGCTGCTTTTTCTCCCCTCTTTCACGAGAAAAATGGCCGAAGTCTCTTTCCTTTGTGGCTGCAAAATCAGCTCCCTATTTTGGGAGAAGAAGAAGAATGAGAAGATGGGGGTAGGTGGAGATGGATGTCTTGGAGGTGGAGATGGAAGATGAGATGAAGTGGGTTTTGGAGGGTGAAAACGAAGAAGAAGGTGGTGATGGGGCTCGGAGAATATATGAACGGTTGGATCTCCGGAGGGGTGGCCGGAGAAGATGACCGGGTCCTCTCTCTCTCTCTTTTCTCTGCAAGTTTTTCTCAGAAAAATGGAGAACTCCTCCTCCCTCTGACGAGCTCTCTCTTTTGGGTTAAGTAGCTAGGTTTTTCTTTTAATAGTTGATCTTCACCATTCATTTGGTATCTTTCCCCTCTTGAATGCTCCTAGCCCTTGATCATTGTGTTTGCCCTAATGCCATCTTAGAAATCCTAAGGATCTAGAGTGTTCTAATCCAATCCAGCCTTACTGTAAGCCCAAGGGTTCCCCATGGGTTTATTCAATCACCTTGTTTTGATGATTAACAAACGCAAATTGATTAGTCGTTTATGGACTAATCATTTGCCTTGAGTGTTGTGCTTTAGACAGGTCCTACACAAGTCAAATCATACTAGCACACACCTTGTTGGCCTATGCTTGAAGATGAACCAAACACAATGGCAAAAGAGCTCGGAACATACTTGGACCAATCACACCTTGGAGGTACCAAGGAGAAGCTCATCATCAACCATCTCAAAGCATTGAACAAACAAAGGAAGAACAATGAAGGCCAAAGCTTGTGGATCAACAACTTGCAAAAGAGCTTGAACCAAATGGTGGCATCATCCTTGGAAGGTGTGAAGCAAAGAAGCTCAACCTTGAAGATCCCAAAGTAAGCCATGCACTCAAAGAGAAGATCAAGCAATGGCTACCTCAAGAGTTCATTCAAGAGAATGGTAAAAAGGGTAGATTGTATCACCTATCTCTCTTGTGTTTTCTCTTATCAAGGCACATCTTAAAACCCCTAAAAATATATTTTTCAAAGATACTAACACACCCTTTAAGGACTTAAATGGATAAGTGAATGGCCATGGTGGTGTACCAACATGTTGGGACCCATATGGCATTCAACACAAGAATGAACAAAACAGAGTTCCGAAGCAACAACCTGGACCAGCAACTAAATCCTATCAAAAATTATTTAAAACATTTTCAAATATTTTTGAAAATATTTTTAACAGATAGCTCTCATTTTTCTCATATCCGTAGAGTATAGGAACGTCAAAATCCGACGAGAAATGAGGGAGATATGAATTTTACAAGTTCGACACTGTTTGCTGGAAACCAGTCTCGGAACTCCGAGAAATGCTCCAGGTTCTAAAAATAAAAGCTCTGTTTGAATTCTCGGAACTCCGAGAATTTGCTCGGAACTCCGAGAAATTTCTCGGAACTCCGAGAAATATTTTTCTTCAAAAAAATATAGCCGTTGGGGTGCAACGGCTAGTTGATTTTTTGACCCAGTTTTGACTGTTTTACCCCCCAAACGGTCACATGGAGTTGGGACTTTATATATACCCATTCAAGGGTCCAAAAGACAGGATGAACATTGTCCAACTTCAACAAACCCTAGAAAATCATTTGTGAACTATTTTTGGGTTAAATTCTCTCACCAACCAAACTCTTTGTGCCTTGATTTGAGAAAATCTTTTGAGATTGGTTTAGGCTTAAACTTGTTTATTCTTGAGAGCATCCTTGGAGCTTCAACTTGCATTGTAGCCTACATAGAGGCAAAGCTTTTATCTTCTTCTTTATTCGATCGGTGGCAAGGGCATCCGTTGTTTTTAATTCCCTTGGGTGAACCGCTTAGAACTCGGCGGAGAAGGAGAGTCATTGTAAAGGTGGAAGGGCATCCTTATTTAATTCCCTTGGAGTGTAAAAGCCTTGGAGCCGGGCGTCGTGGAGGTCTCAATAGTGGAAATCCTCAAGTGCGACCTTGAGAAGAGTGGAGTAGGCCGTTTGCCAAACCACTATAAATCTTTGTGTCACTTGTGTGATTGGTATTTCTCTCATTCCCTCTCACTCTCTTATTTGATTATCTGTGCTTAGAATTGAGTGAGTAGTTAGCATTGATAATCAACCTAAATATCTTAACCTTGCTATCTAGGCTATTAAAATTACCTAATTAAGTTTGCTAATCAACAAGGGTTTTGAACTTATATTAATTTGTAATATTGTTTAAGTTCAACTATTTCAAACTTAATTAAACAAGGGATAAGTCTTGGGTGAAATCTTAGGAAAAATTTTTAAAAGGTAAAGATTTTATAAACATCCTATTCACCCCCCCTCTAGGTTGCCAAACCAAGTCACTACTTGGATTTCACTTACACCTCACCCTTTTGATCTAATGGCCCATGTTTTTTGCTTGGGAAGGAAGCAATATCAACTGTACCAAAATACCCCCAAGGCTAACGTGTATTACCCTCTTGCCATTAAGCTCTACTTGCCTTTTCTTTTAATCAATGGGTATCCTTGCTTTGCTAATTCACCCCACTTCTAGGAAAGAAAATATATCTACCTCATCTTTCTTCCTCGGACAGCCCACCTTATAGAAAAAGGTAACATATTTGTGACCCCATTCTTACCTGGACAACCCCCCCTTTTAGCGGGATTATGACTACTCTTTTTGGCAAAAGGGGTGGGCTGTCCAAGGTAATAAGAGGGACAAATATATCATTTTCTTTAGAGGTCGACGATATTAGCACGCCTCCTTGGTGTTTGGATTCACTCCTTTATCCCTTTTATCTGAAGAAATGATATTAGCACTACCTCATTTTGATACCTTTGCAAATCGTCTTGTCATCTAGTGTTTAAATGGCTGTCAATAGATTATTGCTTTTCAGAAATAAACTCCGACAAGCCGATCAAAGGATAAATGACAGTCGGGTGCAAATATCAAAATAGGGTTGTGCCGATATACATTGGAGCCCGGGGGATCCAAACAGAGGGGTGCCAATACCAAAATTCTGGGATATTTTGTAAATTTCATAAGTTTCAGAGAATTTGGGCGATTAAGGGGGGTTTTCAGGAGTTCTGGGGATCATCCAGGCTTCCAAGGGTTTCAACAATGATCTGCAAATGCATATTTTTTGGGTTCTTTTGCATTGAAGGCTCGGTTCTTCGGAAATCTCGGGGATATGTTTCAGGCACTTGAAACTTGACATTTGGGACTAGAAATTTGGTTTCGGGACTCAGATTTTGGGATTTATTCAATTTTTGGGAAATTTGAGTCAGGTCAAAATGGGGTGTCTACTGCGAGCGGATCCAAACCATTGAGTTTCTGAGAAGAAGGGGTTTATGCTTGATTGATCATTGTCCGTTATGTTTGGAGGATGGCGAATCTATTGATCACTTGTTCATACATGGTAAAGTAGTTAGGGTGATTTGGGGTTTAGTTTTAGCACGATTTGGTATCCAATGGGTTTTTCCTCAATCAGTACCTATGCTTTTGGAAGGCTGGAAATTTATCCCTTGAAAAAAGAAAGGGAAGGTGTTGTGGAGGATTTGCCTTTTAGCTCTATGGTGGTCGGTCTGGAAAGAAAGAAATGGCAGGGTTTTCGAGGGCACAGCCACTTCATCCTTCAGTATTTATCAGAGGATTATAGCTATGTCTATTCAATGGGCGAAGAGTTTTCCTATGTTCAGATTTGTGTCGGCTTATGATCTGTGGGAAAGATGTGATGTCATTTGTATGGAAGGGTTAAATAGGCAGAAGATCATTCAGAAGTGGGTTCTGCCGCCTATGGGCTTTAGTAAACTGAATGTGGATGGAGCATCCTTCGGAAACCCGGGGTCTTCAGGTGTTGGAGGCCTGATGAGGGGGCTGTGGAGTGGGCGTTCTCTGTACAAAATCCCATTCGTACGAAAACTAGATTTGTAACTACTTTTTTGAAATTTGTGAGGGAATTTTTCTCCTCATTTGTGCCTATAAATAGTAGGGCTGCAACTCGGGTCGAGCGGGTCGGGTTTTGGAGAACCCAACCCTACCTGAGAAATATCTCGGGTCGGGTCGGGTCGGGTTTTTTTCCGGAAAACCCACGATTCCCAAACCCGGCCCTATCCATGATAAATCTCGGGTCGGGTCGGGTTTTTTCACGTTGACGCAATTTTTTAAGAAAAATTCTTGTTTGGCAAGGCAACTCAACTCATAGAAGCAGAAATTACACTCACATTACACTTGAATCAAACAATGATGTAATTACACTCACATGACACTTGAATCAAACAATGTTGTAATCAAACAATGTTGTAATTACAATAAAACAATGCTGAATCAAACACTTGAATCAATTCAACTCATAGAAGCAGAAATTACACTCACATACAATAACAGTGGGTGCGTGGGTTTTCACTTTTAACTTTTAACTAACAATAGAAAAAAATGTACATACTATAACTTATGTAACTCGGGTCGGGTCGGGCCCCTTCAAACCCGGCTCGACCCGAGATTCATGTGGGCTTTTGAATGCTCAACCCGGCTCGACCCGAAACCCATGAAACCTGAACCCAACCCAGGCTATTTTCAGGTCGGGTCGATGCGGGTCGGGTAAAACCCGGCTCGAGTTGCAGCCCTAATAAATAGGCCATAGTTCTAATCATTCAAGGACTTTTCGATTTTTCAAGACTCTTAAATTTTCCAGTCAATTTCTTTTCTAAATTTGGGAAGCTCATCCCTTTTGTAAGAAAAGAGAGGAGGATCTTGTCGGAGCTCGCCAGAATCTGACTGGAAAATTCGCCTGAGAGATTTAGAGGAAGATCAAGGTTTTAAAGGCCTTGTCCGATCCCCTCATTCGAATTGGCCGAAAAGATTGATTAAGGAATTAGAGCGCTACCAAAAGCTCTCCGGAATTCTCACCGGAACACACCGCAAATTTACGGAATTCTTCAAACAGGTTTTTTAATAAATTTTAGTTTCATTTAGTTTTTCATTTTGAAGTAAGTAAGATAGGAGGAAAGCCTAGGGAATTAGGGTTTCCAACCCTAATTTTTGAGGTTTTCTCTCAAATTTAGTAGTTCTAGCTTAGGATTTCTACAATTGAGCTAGATTTAAGCTTAGGTTTCAGATTTCAATGAAATCTATTGAAAGAATTTGAGGATTATGGGAGATTTTCCAAGTTTCTCAAGAATTCTCAATGGAACTCGATGTAATTTGAAATTTAAAGAGATCCGGTAGGAAATCTGGTAGAATTAGGCTCTCAATAATCCCTAACAGTATCATTAGATCTCGAATCTCGAAATTTCTAGAGAATTGGGCAAAATTCTAGGAATCTGGAATTTCGTATGAATAAACTATTAATTTTCATATGATGATTTTACGAGAAATTTCCAGAGAATTGCACAAAAATTCTAGGAATATGGAATTTCGTATGAATAAACTATTATTTTTGATATGATTAATTTCGTGTGAAAATTTCAAATTCGTATGAAATTCAGTTTCCGAAAAAAATTTCCAATTCAAAATTGCACAGAAAGTTGTACGAAATGTTCTATTTTTTACGAAATTACAGAACATGATCAATTCAGTACAAATTTTTTAGAACACATGCTAAATAATGAGAAATTTCAGTAGATTCTTTCAAAACTTGTAGATATGATCCTTAAGATTAGGGTTCTCTAGGCATGAGTGGTGCCTAACACCTTCCACTCACGTAACCTAGCACAACCTAGTGATTTGGTTAGATCTAAGCCTTTTAAATAGTCAATTAGGGGTTCTAGGCCCATTCCTAGGTGGTGAGTCTACAATCCTTGTCGGATTTGGTCCTGATGAAGATCTTAATTTGATTTTCTAAAAAGTTTTTATAAAACTTTGGGATTTCAAAAACAAAAGATCAAAAGGACTAAATCTATGAGACCTTTTGAGTGCTATACACCTAGGTAAGAAAAAGGGCAATTAATCATTTCCCATATATAATTATGAGAGTATAATGCAATCATTGTAATTTTTTATGTAATCAGTATGATCACCAAACGATGACAATGAAAATAATCAATAAATGAGATGAACTTATTCTATTGTGGCACCTTGAAATTCCAAGGGTGATCCCGAGTATGGCAACTAATGAGGAGGTAAAATTAGGTTCCTAACAAGTTTTAACTCTTTTGAAAACTCAAACCCAATTTTGAAGATTAAGAGATCAATAATGAAAATTAAGCACACAAGTTAAATCTAAAGTGTAGTGCAAATGAAAAGCAAGAGACAAGAGAGATTGCACCCGAGATTTAAAGTGGTTCGGTCCTCCAAACGCGAGGCCTACTCCACTCCACCAACTAAACCCGTTGATGGCTTCACTATATGATCTTCTTAACTTCGGCGAAGATCGGTGCCGATTACAATTCCAACTGCTTTAACCTTGGTGGCAATCTTCACCACGGAGAGTGGGCTCCGCTTCTCCGAACACTCGCCCAAATACAATCTTGATAAAGAAAGAAAAAACTAAAAACAATCCCTCACAAGGGTTTACAAGATTTGTAGAAGATGTACAGATTGGAGCCTAATGATCCAGATCCTAAATCTAGAGGATGAGAGGCATAAACAAGTTTGATTCACTCTTGGGATATTCAAATAGAGTTTTAGAGTGTTAGGATTGATAATTGGGAAGTTAGGAATACCCATATATATAGAAAAACCCAAATATGACCGTTTGGTGGCATAGTGGTAATTCTGCAAAAATTCCCAACGGCTATAATAGTTACCGTTATAGTGGTCTGAGAGTTCCGAGAAATTTTCTCAGAGTTCCGAGAAATTCTCGGAGTTCCGGGAATACAAACAGAAGATGGAAAAATTCTACTGGACCAAATCTCGAAGCTCCGAGGATTTGTCTCGGAGTTCCGAGCTCGGAGCTCCGAGAATTCTCTCAGAGTTTCGAGAATTCTCTCAGAGTTCCGAGAAGCCCATGTCAAGCAGATTTTCAATCTTTGTTTTTGGGCTTCCAACTTTACACCAAGTTGGGATTGTTATGAGGGTTCCAAAGTGTTGGAACACCACAAGGACAATCACTTAAACATTTAGGGGTGTGTGTTTATTTACTCAATTTATGCCTCTTAAAATCTAAAGCTAGGATTGGATCTTATACATTCTAAAAAAGACTTTAAATGGTCTTCACTTGCAATGCTTCAAGTCTTCATGCGTCTTGGATCTCCGATGTCTTTGGCCTTCCGAATGTGGTCCAATGAGAGCTTCTTGGCCTCAATCAAAGCAATCTTGTCTTAGCATAATTAAGATCTACAACTTAGACATGCAAACACATTAGTGATCTTAAATCACTTGTGTATTGGAATCATCAAAATAAGATGGGAATGCCAAGGTGGGAACCATTGGGCTTACACACCTACTATAAACCTTTTTCTTAAGGTGGATTTGACTTTGTGTAGGTCGAAATCTTAGCACAAAAGGGCTTCATGGTATCTATCTTCAAGATGCATTAATTTGCTATGTCGAAAGTGTGCACTCACTAATTTGTTGTGGAACAAGTACACACATATGATCTGTCCCTCAAGGGAAAACATTGAAAATGGAGTAAGTTGAAAAGAGCACGGGGCCGTTTACATACGTGGATTTTAGAATCTTGGATTTCCTAAAAATCCTGGATGGGAGAGAAGTGAAGAAGGAGACCATCCGTTTTGCTTCTCTTTAGAATCTTGGATTTTAAGTAAGAAATCAAGGTTTCATAAATCTCTCCCCCATCCTTAGATTTCTAAAACTTGGAAACATGGGATGATCTCCTATTCTCTTGTTGGCGAGAAATCAGAAAATGATGGCTGGTTTCCTTCTCTTGTCTCCCATCTACAATTTTGAGGAAATCCAATATTCTAAAATCTGCTGATCGAAACGGTCCTTAAGATTTTGCAAAGGAGTAGTACAATTTTAGGAGTGCCACACTTAACCAAGAGGAGGAGCCACTATTTATTAAAAAACCAATGGATTCTTCTAATAGACTCCAAAGAAACTAACGCAAACAATCTACTTCTAATAAGACACTAGAGAAAATTTGTGACACGACTCACTATGATATGCAAGCGGTGTAAATATTGGCCTAAAAAGGGGCCACATTTTTCTCAAGCTCACGAAGTTTCGTATCCCAAATGGACGCGGGATTGAAAGTGAACCTTCACTTAAAGCGTATGTGCCTGCGCGAGAGTGTCTATTACTTATTGTAAATACCCAAAATATCCCTCCCTTTAAAATTCGCCCCCCTTGAGAATCAAGGGTACTTTTGTCATTAGAGTTGGATTAGAATTAGGGCTTCTTTAGAAAAGCCTATAAATACAACTTTAAGAGAGATTCAGAACCCTAAACTGTCTTTGCAGCCCTAAGAGAAGGTCTACGAGGAGAAAGAGATGAAGAACGCGATTCAAGAAGAGAGAACGCGATTCAAGGTAAGATTTGTGTTCTACATAAGATTTAACATGTTAAGAACACTAAAATAAGGATTAAAGTATTTAAAAGATATGATTTGAGATCGATATGACTTAGAATAAGAACCCTTTGACTGATCTTGGATTCCATGGGTTTGGTATCGCCCTTCAATCCTCAATGAACCCAAGATCTGGCCTTTATGTCATAGAATTTTAGTTTTAGAAAGTTTAACCTAAAAGATTAGATTATTTTACAGTAATTATTCATACCGATTCGGGGCATGTAATTGATTTAGGTGGATTTATCTCGTCGATATGAGTCAAACGGATTCGACCATGCAGAAATCAGAGCTAAAACGAAAAAGTTATGGTCTGTTGAAGTTTTGGAAAAATCGGGGCGAATCTGGAATTTTTGCAAAAACCAGTCATGAATAGTGCTGCGGGCGTCCGATGAATAGTGTCGGGCTTCCAATGAATAGTAAATCGAGAACCCGAGAGTGTGAGTTTTCCTCTGAAAGTCTCAGAGGCGTCTGATAAATAGTGTCGGGCGTCCGATGAATAGTGATGCGAGCATCCTATGAATAGTGCCAGACTTCCAAACCCAGTGAAAATTTTGTAGTATTTTTCTTAATTTTGGGAGGTTTTAACCACTGCTTTGGACACTATCTTAGGCCTATTTACTGATATATATTCCATTGTTTGGGATATGTATTGTGCCCTAGAAATTGTTGAAGGGATATATAGTCGTCATTCGAGGTACGTAATTTTGTACTACTTTAGTGCCGCGATTTACCTTTCGAATACTATGCCATTGTTGATTGTGAATCCCTAACTCTATGAATCTTTGGAGCCATTGATAAACGTTAGACTTGACTTGGGTCTTGCATGGTAATTCCGTTATTGTTTGAAATCTATTGAATCTTATGGCAACGAGACTTACATTGAATGCTTTTCCCAATATATGAAACTTTTGTGAAAACCCACTTGTGATTACTTCACACTTATGAGCTTTGACCAGTGTGTGACCATCTACATTGACAACCTTATGAAAAATCCATTTGAATTACTATCTTTGAATGTCGTATGAACTCTATTGAACCCTATTATTTAGTATATATTTCAGATCGAATAATTTGGAGTTGTGAACCCCCTTTTCAATTTTTCTAACGATATTAATCTTTGAACTATTAGACATCCTCTACTATATGAATCCACTTTGGAACTAATGTGAAACACCACTTTGAACTTTGAACACCTTTCTTTGAACTGTGAACACCCGTTGAGAGGCTTAGGTTATGTGAACTCAGAAAAAAACCCCCGCCAGTGGGGCACAGTCTTTGGCCTATATGTGAACATAAGAACTGTGATCCCGCCAATGGGGGGTAAACGTTGGCCCTGTCGACAGGTATGTGAACCCAGGAACTAGTTCCGACACCGTGGGCGGTCGGTGTAAGCAATAACACGCTTTTTGGACCTGTGAGCAGTCAGGGTGAAAACAACTTGCTTTGTGGACCCGTGAGCAGTCGGGGTGAAAACAACTTGCTTTGTGGACCCGTGAGCAATCGGGGTGAAAATAACTTGCTTTATGGACCCGTGGGCAGTCGGGTAAAAATAACTTGCTTTTTGGACTAAGCCGATGATCTCGGGGTGGTATCGTACCTATATGAGTTTTCCTTAGTGAACCTATGACTCCCTTCGTGGTGACATTATGAGACATCTTTATGAACTTTGCTTCTAAGCAGCTCTTGTGATTAGCCATGCCTTGTGTAGCATGTACCTACTTTATTCATTATTGGCCTTTGATCTTTTGAACAGTGTGACTCTTTAGTTGTGACACTTTGACCTATGCCTATATGAACCTTACTCCTCAATATTGAACTTGTGTTAATTACTTCACTTGTGGCTTAAATCCTTTTCATTTAGTTGTGAACCTTTCCTTTGTAGCATGCAATGACCCCACTTTTGTAGTGCGTTATTATGTACTGTGCTTTTCAGCTGACTGTGGTTATATTAACATTTTCAGAGTTTGATCCTCGTAGAGTCGGCGGGGAGGCGTGGCAGTGATATCTGATTTTTCATTTTTGTTATCTTTCAGTACTTTACATTTTTTAGACAGTGAGTATTATTAGGATTATTGAGACTGTGTCATTTCATTCCGTTACTTTGATTTTATGGGATATTGGGATATTGGGTTAGATGAGAGATTTGGAAAGAAATTGAGATTTGATCATTTGATGAATGTAAGACAATTAAATTTGATTATTTAGATTATTGCAGATGCTTTTGATATTTGCTTAGCTAGCCTTGTACACTTGTGAAGCTTGCTTTGTAGGTGTACGGCGCTGTCGTACCCTTAAACATTGTGTTATGAATATGTATGAGTATGTGTGTGGCTTGGGCGCGTGACACTTATGCCCCCACATTTCCTATTTTTGGGGTTAGAAAATATAAATGGGCGGAGTTCTGTTGGATTTTTTAGAACAGAAGCTAAATAATGAGAAATTTCAGTAGATTCTTTCAAAACTTGTAGATCTGATCCTTAAGATCAGGGTTCTCTAGGCATGAGTGGTGCCAAACACCTTCCACTCACGTAACCTAGCACAACCTAGTGATTTGGTTAAATCTAAGCCTTTTATAGAGTCAATTAAGGGTTCTAGGCCCATTCCTAGGTGGCGAGTCTACAATCCTTGTCAGATTTGGTTCTGATGAAGATTTTAATTTGATTTTCTAAAAGGTTTTTATAAAACTTTGGGATTTCAAATTATTTCAAAAACAAAAGATCAAAAGGACCAAATTTATGGGACCTTTTGAGTGCTATACACCTAGGTAAGAAAAAGGGCAATAAATCATTTCCCATATATAATTATGAGAATATAATGCAATCATTGTAATTTTTTATGTAATCAGTATGATCACCTAACGATGACAATGAAAATAATCAATAGATGAGATGAACTTATTCTATTGTGGCACCTGCTATAAACCTTTTTCTTAAGGTGGATTTGACTTTTTTGTGTAGATCGAAATCTTAGCACAAGAGGGCTTCATAGTGTCTATCTTCAAGATGCATTAATTTGCTATGTCGAAAGTGTGCACTCACTAATTTGTTGTGGAACAAGTACACACATATGATCTGTCCCTCAAGGGGAAAACATTGAAAATGGAATAAGTTGAAAAGAGCAAGGGGCTGTTTAGATACGTGGATATTAGAATCTTGGATTTCCTAAAATTCCTGGATGGGAGAGAAGTGAAGAAGCAGACCATTTGTTTCGCTTCTCTCTAGAATCTTGGATTTTAAGAAATCCAGGTTTCATAAATCTCTCCCCCATCCTTAGATTTCTAAAAGCTGGAAACATGGGATGATCTCCTATTCTCTTGCTGGCGAGATATCAGAAAACGACGGCTAGTCTCCTTCTACAATTTTGAGGAAACCCAATATTCTAAAATCTGCTGAACCAAACGGTCCTTAAGATTTTGCAAAGGAGTAGTACAATTTTAGGAATGCCACACTTAACCAAGAGGAGCCGCTATTTATTAAAAAACCAATGGATTCTTCTAATATACTCCAAAGAAACTAACGCAAACAATCTACTTATTAGACACTAGAGAAAATTTGCAACACGGCTCACTGTGATATGATATGCAAGCGGTGTAAATATTGGCCTAAAAAGGGGCCACCTTTTTCTCAAGCTCACGAAGTTTCGTATCCCAAATGGACACGGGATTGAAAGTGAACCTTCACTTAAAGCGTACGTGCCTGCGCGAGAGTGTCTATTTACTTATGCCCACACATTTCCTGTTTTTGGGGTTAAAAAATAGAAATGGGCGGAGTTCCGTTGGATTTTATGAGCTACATACAACCTCCAGGCCCAAAGCCAATCTTGTTGCTCTTCAAGTCGTAAACAACCTGGAGAGTTCGCTGCTGCCTGTTCCCAATGATGGTGAGGTCAGTTGGATCGGTGTTGGCCGCAAAGGCTAGGCAATTCTGTGTTTGGGTCGGAAAGTATAAAATTCCCGTCATGCCCACATCTACGTTCACATTTCCCCCAAAATGCAACACTATCGTTGGAATGTTGACAGTATCTAGTCCGCTGAAGTCATAGCAGGTGTCGAATATCTGGTAGGCAGGAGCCATGGTGTAATTGGACATGAATTCCCGGAATGTTGAGCGGAGGACAGCGTAGGCCGACATCGGGAGGCGAGTGATGATAGTACCAGAGTCGACGATGGTTCCAGGAGCGGCAAAAGTGGAGGGGGTGATATTCAATGCTTGTCCACCCACGCTTATTCCGACCATCTGGAGGAAGTAGAAGGAGGAGGGTGCATTGGGGTTTTTCAACAGCGGCGTGAATTTCACGGAGGAGGCGTTGGAGGCCGCAGCCCCAAACTTGAGATATCCTGCAGTGGAGCTGGACGTTGTGGGGAGACAGTAAGAGAAAATGCCGCCATATTGTTTAGCAGTCTGAGAAACTAAAGAGAGGCCATTTCGGCCGAGGCCCAGCAAACCGGCGGTGGTGCCGAAAAGACCATTGTTTTGTTGACCGCAACCGAATGTGAAATTGGGGAAGACGTCGGAGGGTGTTAAAGAGAGGGTGTCGCGGGCGAAGAAGCCGTTAGACGAGGATCCGTCTGCGTAGGAGGTGCTGTAGAGACATGATGTAGAGGAGGAGCAGCCGGTGGGGCTGCCTGTGGCAGAAGAGAGTTGAGAGCAGTCTGGGGAGGAGCAGGGTATATTGTGATAGGTGGATGAATTTGAAGGGTTGAAAATGGGGTCTTGCTGAGCGTAGCATTGGGTGCAGGGCTGGCACTGGATCCAAGTGAGGTCGCTACCGGTGTCGAACACCACGCTCATCTCACTTGAAGGCGTGCCCAATCCGATGGTCACGATGTAATTGCCCGTACTGAGGGAAGTACCCAGATGAGCCGGGAGGGTACTAGTCGTCGTCTTCTTGACTCGTGCCTGCTTGAATCGGGATTGGAGCGAGTAGACTCGGGATTCATCTTGCTTCAGGTTTTGGAGGGGAGTACGACGGCCAAAGGGGGAGCAGGGTCCATAACGGTGCTTCAGTTTAAGCATGCCTTTCTGATGCTCATGATGATGATGATTGGAACCTGAGACGAAAATATATACATATATAAGTAACTAGCGCAGAAACAGGGAAAAGAAAAAGGATTAAAAAAAAGTAAGTGGCGATCGAGTATGTTGTTAACCTTTGGGTGCGGAACAGATTGTGGGTGGTTGCAGAGAGGACACTTTGACGACGTGAGAATAGCTTTCAGTGACCACTAGTCCAAACGCACAGAGAAGACATGTGGAGGTGAGAGAGAAGAGGAGGAAGAGGTGTGAATGTAGGATAGCCATAGCCCATAGAGATGGGGTTGTATTTCACACAACTATTTCCTCCACTAACTCAAACCAATCTCTCAACTCTACTTATAGGTTACTTACTTCAAGACCCCATACGTAAATGGTAGCGTCTTTCTCTGTCAAGAATTGGGTCTTCTTTTTGGCAACTCATGTTGGAGCACGCCCGTGACCTCCATCCAGGACATCCAACAAATGACGCGTGGTCCCACATTTTGTCCAACCACAGCTACTGCTCTTATTGGATTGGAGTTGCACACTACAAGACAGCGCAATTGCGCCACAATCAACTCCAAACCATCAATTCCGCGTAGAGACAAAGGGGGCCACACTACTCCTACCTCCCGTACCTAATAATAGGAAGGAGTGTTCGGGGCCTCACAAAGTCTCCCTATCAAGTCTTTCCCTCATGGTCACTCCGGCGGATGTAACATTTGACCCACCAACCTAAACGCGCCAACAGAAGACGTTCCAATTCATACACCATTTCAAAACAACTTTTTGCTCAATTACCTAGAGAATTGATGGTAATAACCTTTGTAAAAGCTGCCCTTCTTTGTCTGTTTCTCAGTCAGCGCCTCAAGTCAATGCCAATGAAAAATGACAAGAGATGATGAGTTCCAGGAAGGAAGGTGAATCGAATCATGTACATATAAAATAACTGTAGCGGGGATTGACCCACCTACCTAGACCCTTCCCTTTGTTTGTTTTTTTTTTGTCCAAATTACACACATTATTACTAGCTTGGAAAAATAATTGAGCTAAAAAAACACCCTATGAAGACACGTTTGTGTCAATGCCAGAGAGAGGAGAAATACAAAGAAATGTGCAAGTACATCGAGGAGAGACAAGAAAAATCAGCCTTGCTTTGGATTTCATATGACCCAAAAATCATACAAATCACCTAATCTCAACATCTAATAAGGTATAAATATTTGTCCTTAAACATGATATTAATAATCTATATTCAGTCAGCTGTCCACACTGAGGTCCTGTTTGTTTGAGTTTATGACAACCGATGCTGAGTCCTCAAACCGATTATTGGACTCAAATTGCATTAATTTTGAGTCCGATAATCGGTTTGGGGTCTCACCATCAGTTATTATAATCTCAAACGAACAGGGCCTGAATGACAGGAAATAAGTATTATTGGAAGTTTAAGATGGGATGATTGGAGAGGTTTTAAAATCATAGGAGGTTCAAATCATAGCACCTACTCTGTGGTAACGAACGAATCTCATTGTATTACAATAAGGCAGCACCTTAAGTGAGTAGAAGCTGCCCCGAAAAAAAAAAAGAAAAATAAAATTATATATATATATATATATATATATATATATATATATATATATATATATAAGGAAAGTGTTTCTAGTCGGCCGACTAGAGATCATTCTCTAGACCGCCGACCAAAAACACATGGGTCCCACATTTTTTGGGTGATGCAAAGCATTCATCTGATGGGCCCTGACATAGAGACGGTGTCCACAAAAAATTAGCTACATAAGATCATCCCAACCCTATGATTTGAGGAGCTTAAAATGGACGGCTATAAACCGCCACAAATCTGTCTATTCTTTAACTCCACAAATCGAAGGATTAAGATGATTTTTTTGTGGACACTCTATCTATGATGAGGTCTATCAAATGAATGCTTTAGATCACCACAAAAAATGTGGGACCCATGTGTTTTTGGTCGGCGGACTAGAGAATGATCTCTAGTCGGCCGACTAGAAACACTTTCCTCATATATATATATATATATATATATATATATATATATATATATATATATATATATATAGAGGAAACTGTTGGTGCGCTTAAGCTCACCAAACTTATGGTGAGCTTAAGCGCCCAATCACATGGGGGCCCACTTTGTTAGGATGATCCAAAGCATTCATTTGAAAGTCCCTTACATAGATGGGGGGTGTACCAAAAATCAGCTCCATAGGATCATCCTAACCCCTCCATTTGTGGAGGACAAAAATGGACAGACACAAATCTGCCCCATTTTTGTCCTCCACAAATGGAGGGGTTAGGATGATCCTATGGAGCTGATTTTTGGTACACCCCCTATCTATGATAAGGCCTTGCAAATGAATGGTTTGGATCACCTGCCAAAATGTGGGACCCATGTGATTGGGGAGCTTAAGCGCACCATAAGTTTGGTGCGCTTAAGCTCACCAACAGTTTCCTCATAAATATATATATATATATATATACACTATAATAAGCCTGGATGAAAAGAGAGAGTTTTTTCGATTTTTTTGAAAAATCCGTGAGAATTACACCTCACATTTCTTGACTTTTTTGAACAAATGCCCCCATTCAACTCATATAATTACAATCCTACCCCCCCCTTTATGCTTTTAACAAAGGCACCTATTAGATCATATAATTTCAATCCTACCCCTCCTTTATGCTTTTAACAAAGGCACCCATTAGAACCGTATAATTTCGATCTTACCCCCCTCCTTTATGATTTTTTAATTAAAAAACTATAGGGTGATCTTGACCATCCGATTTAAGATAAGAGGAATGATGGAAACATCTATAGATTGGAGAGCTAGGATCGGCCTATGGAAATGGTTTTTGGGGCACAACCTATTTATGTTGTGTTCCATCACATGGACGGTTTGGATCAACCTATCACGTGGTCTGTACCGTTCTTTGTCGGCTGGACGGTTTGGATCTACCTATCACGTGGTCCGTACCGTTCTTTGTCGGCCCGTGCATCGCACGGGTTTTTTACTAGTACTATAATAAGCTGGATGGAAAAGAAGAGAATTTTTTGATTTTTTTAAAAATTCTATGAGAATTACACATTACTTTTTTTGACTTTTTTTAACAAATGCACCCATTCAACTCACATATTTTCAATCCTACCCCCTCCTTTATGCTTTTAACAAAGGCACCCATTAAAGCCATATAAATTCAATCTTACCCCCCTCCTTTATGGTTTTTTAATAAAAAATCTATAGGGTGATCTTAACCATCCGATTTAAGAGGAATTATGAAAACATCTATAGATTGGAGGGCTAGGATCAGCCTACGGAAATGATTTGTGGGGCACAACCTATTTATGTTATGTTCCATCACATGGACGGTTTGGATCAACCTATGACGTGGTCCGTACAGTTCTTTGTCGGCCCGTGCATCGCACGCACCCATTAAAGCCACATAATTTCAATCTTACCCCCCTCTTTTATGGTTTTTTAATAAAAAATCTATAGGGTGATCTAAACCATCCGATTTAAGGGGAATTATGGAAACCTCTATAGATTGGACGGCTAGAATCAGCCTATGGAAATGATTTTTGGGGCACAACCTATTTATGTTGTGTTCCATCACATGGACGGTTTGGATCAACCTATCACGTGGTTCGTACAGTTCTTTGCCAGCCCGTGCATCGCACGGGGATTTTTACTAGTATATATATAGCAAAAGAGAAAAGAAGAGAATTTTTTGAATATTTTGAAAATTCTATGAGAATTACACATCACTTTTTTTGACTTTTTTTAACAAATGCACCCATTCAACCCACATATTTTCAATCCTACCCCCTCCTTTATGCTTTCTAACAAAGGCACCCATTAAAGCCACATAGTTTCAATCTTTCCCCCCTCCTTTATGGCTTTTTAATAAAAAAATCTATAGGGTGATCTTAACCATCCGATTTAAGAGGAATTATGGAAACCTCTATAGAATGGAGGGCTAGGATCAGCCTACGGAAATGATTTTGGGGCACAACCTATTTATGTTGTGTTCCATCACATCGACGGTTTGGATCAACCTACGACGTGGTCCGTACAGTTCTTGGTTGGCCCGTGCATCGCACGGGGTTTTTTACTAGTATATATATAAGCTGGATGGAAAAGAAGAGAATTTTTTGATTTTTTTGAAAATTCTATGAGAATTACACATCACTTTTTTTTGACTTTTTTTAACAAATGCACCCATTCAACTCACATATTTTCAATCCTACCCTCTCCTTTATGCTTTTAACATAGGATCATCCCAACCCTACGATTTGTAGAGGTAAAATGGACATGTATAAACCTTCACAAATTAGTCCATTTTTTGCCTCCATAGTTTGAATGGTTAGGATGATCCTATGGATCTGATATTTTTTGGACACCCTATCTATCTGAGGACCATTCAAATGAATGGTTTGGATCACCCAAACAATGTGGGCCCCTTATGTTTTGTGAGCGCCACCTCATATAAGCTATATGAGGTGACACCTTAGGAACTCTATTCTTATATATATATATATATATATATATATGAGGAAAATGATTGTGAGCTTGAAGCTCATATAGCTTATATGAGCTTGAGGGCCCAAACACATGGGTCCCACATTTTTTGTGGTGATCCAAACCATTCATTTGCAAGGCCCCATCATAGATAGGGTGTGTACCAAAAGTCAGCTCCATTGGATCATCCTAACCCCTCGAAAAGCAGAGGGCAAAAATGGGCAGATTTGTGGCAAACGATGTCTGTCCATTTTGCCATCCACTTTTGGATGGGTTAGGATGCTCCAATGGAACTGATTTTTTGTACACACCCTATCTATCTAAGGGCCTGTCAAATGAATGGTGAGCTAGCTTGCCCAATCACATGGGGGCCCACTTTGTTAGGATGATCCAAACTATTCATTTGAAAGTCCCTTACATAGATTGGGGGTGTACCAAAAATCAGCTCCATAGGATCATCCTAACCCCTCCATTTGTGGAGGACAAAAATGGACAGACACAAATCTGCCCTATTTTTGTTCTCCACAAATGGAGGGGTTAGGATGATCCTGTGGAGCTGATTTTTGGTACACCCCCTATCTATGATAAGGCCTTGCAAATGAATGGTTTGGATCACTCCCCAAAATGTGGGACCCATGTGATTGGGCAAGCTAGCTCACCAACAGTTTCCTCATATATATATATATATATATATATATATATATATATATATATATATATATATATATATATATATATATATATATATAGAGAGAGAGAGAGAGAGAGAGAGAGAGAGAGAGAGAGGAAAGTGAAGCTACACCGCCGGTGTAGCTAACTTAGCTACACCGCCGGCTTAAAATACAATGGGCCCACATTGTTTTGGTGATCCAAAGAATTCATTTGATTGGCCCTCACATAGATAGGGTGTCCACCAAAAATCAGCTCCATAGGATCATCCCAACCCTTCAAACTGTGGAGGCAAAAATGGACAAATTTGTGAAGGTTTTTACACGTTCATTTTTGCCTCCACAAATCGTAGGGTTGGGATGATCCTATGGAGCTGATTTTTGGTGGACACCCTATCTATGTGATATATATATATATATATATATATATATATGAGAAAACGGTTCCTACACATATGTGTAGATAAGTTATCTACACACTAGCTTAAAATACATTGGGGGCCACATTATTTGGGTGATCCAAACCATTCATTTTTAAGGCCCTCACATAGATAAGGTGTCCACAAAAAATCAGATCCATAGGATCATCCTAACCATTCGAACTGTGGAGGCAAAAAATGGACTAATTTGTGAAGGTTTAAAGACATCCATTTTACCTCCACAAATCATAGGGTTGGGATGATCCTATGGATCTGATTTTTTGTAGACACCCTATCTATGTGAGGGCCTTTAAAATGGATGGCTTGGATCACCCAAACAATGTGGGCTCCCACTATATTTTAAGCTAGTGTGTAGAGAACTCTCTACACATATGTGTAGAAACCGTTTTCTATATATATATATATATATATATATATATATATATATATATATATATATATATATATAAGAGACAATAGTATTTTGTTGTTTATTATAATGAGATTTTGACAATATCAAATCCGAAAATAGTGGGTTTCTGAGCTCTAGCTTAGGCTGCCATTTCCTATATATATCTACTATATAATAAGGATACGAAAATTCGGAATTGTTTTTTACTTTTTTGAAAATTCTATTAGCTTGACAGGGAGGAATTTCGGGCGAAAATGCCATGAATAGCCCTATTTTATCTTCAAAATGATTCCCATATCCCCTTCTAAAGGACGAAATGAAGTTTTATCCATCCTTGCAAGGGATTTGCTAGTGTCTATGGCAGAAGGCATTTGCAGGTGAGAGCATCCACCTCATATATGAAGTCAAAATCTGCTGAAAAGTTTGCCTTAGTGGCTGCCCTCACCTTCAACAGACCATCCACCAAATGCCTTCCGCAATGGATGCTAGGAAATCCCAATTTTTAATATAAAATTGGGAAAATGACCAAATGAAAGGGCTTTCTACTGACTATGATATTTGAAGAGGGGAGACTTGGAAATAACCAATCTAGAGTGATGGTGACTGGTTTACAAGGGTTTAGAACAAAAATACCCTCATTTTTAAAATACCGTCACCTCTCTCTCTCTCTCTCATGGGATGATCCCAACCATCAATTAGAGGGCCACATTCCTCTCTCTTTCTCTCTCATGGGATGATCCCAACAGTCCATTAGAGGGCCACAATGCCCCCTCTCTCTCGTAGGATGATCCCAACCGTCCATTAGAGGGCCCCAATGCCCCCCTCTCTCTCTCTCTCTCATGGGATGATCCCAACCGTCCATTAAAGGGCCACAATGCCCCCCTCTCTCTCTCATGGGATGATCCCAACCGTCCATTAAAGGGCCACAATGCCCCCTCTCTCTCATGGGATGATCCCAACCTTCCATTAGAGGGCCACAATGCCCCTCTCTCTCTCATGGGATGATCCCAACCGTCCATTAGAGGGCCCCAATGCCCCCTCTCTCTCTCATGGGATGATCCCAACTGTCCATTAAAGGGCCACAATGCCCCCTCTCTCTCATGGGATGATCCTAACCTTCCATTAGAGGGCCACAATGCCCCTCTCTCTCATGGGATGATCCCAACCGTCCATTAGAGGGCCCCAATGCCCCCTCTCTCTCATGGGATGATCCCAACCGTCCATTAAAGGGCCACAATGCCCCCTCTCTCTCATGGGATGATCCCAACCTTCCATTAGAGGGCCACAATGCCCCTCTCTCTCTCTTGGGATGATCCCAATCGTCCATTAGAGGGCCACAATGCCCTCTTTCTCTCATGGGATGATCACAACCGTCCATTAGAGGGCCACAATGCCCTCTTTCTCTCATGGGATGATCCCAACCGTCCATTAGAGGGTCACAATGCCCCGTAGGTTCGTGCACCTCTCTCCGGTATCCTCTGATTCTGAGTGAACCTCCTCTCACAGGTTGGTAGTCTCTCCCTCTCAGTTGTTTAAACCATTGGTAATCCTAAATAAAAAACTTATAAACACTCTAAAACCACCGCTAAGTCTATATAAACCACTTATAAACACTCTAAGCCACTGATTACCATATATTAAACACTTGTAAACACACGAAACCACTTCTAGGCTTATATAAAACACTTATAAACACTCTAAACCACTATTTATCCTATATAAATCACTTGTAAATACTCCAAACCACTGCTTACCCTATATAAACCACTTATAAACACTCTAAACTGTTGTTAGGCTTACATGAACCACTTATAAAGACTCTAAACCACTGTTTACACTGTATAAACAACTTATAAACACTCTAAACAACTGTTTACCCTATATAAACCACTTGTAAATACTTTAAACCACTGCTTACCCCTATATAAGCCAGTGCTTACACTGTATAAACAACTTATAAACACTCTAAACCACTGTTTACCCTATAAGAACCACTTGTAAAAACTCTAAACCACTGCTTTCCCCTATATAAATCACTTACAAACACTATAAACCATTGCTTACACTGTATAAACAACTTATAAACATTCTAAACCACTGTTAAGCCTATATAACCCACTTATAAACACTATAAACCACTGTTAGGCTTATATAAACAACTTATAAACACTCTAAACCGCTGCTAGGCTTACATGAACCACTTATAAACACTCTAACCCAGTGCTTACACTGTATAAATAACTTATAAATACTCTAAACAACTGTTTACCCTATATAAACCACTTGTAAATACTCTAAACTACTGCTTACCCCTATATAAACCACTGCTTATACTGTATAAACAACTTATAAACACTCTAAACCACTGTTAAGCCTATATAAACCAGTTATAAATAATCTAAGCCACTCTTAGGCTTATATAAATAACTTATAAGCACTCTAAACCATTATTTACCATATATTATACACTTATAAATCCTCTAAACCACTGCCAGGCTTATATAAAATACTTATGAACACTCTAAACCACTGTTTACCCTGTATAAACCATGTATAAACACTATAAACCACTAATAAGCCTATATAAACCACTTATAAACACTCTAAACCACTTATAGGCTTAGATAAACCATTGTTTACCCTATATAAACCACTTGTAAATACTCTAAACCATTGATAAGCCTATATAAACCACTTATAAACACTATAAACTACTTCTTATCCTGTATAAACCATGTATAAACACTCTAAACCACTGATAAACCTATATAAACCACTTATAAACACTCTAAATCACTGATACGCTTATATAAACCACTGTTTACCCTATATAAACTAGTTGTAAACACTCTAAACCACTGATAAGCCTATATAAACCACTTATAAACACTATAAACTACTTCTTACCCTGTATAAACCATGTATAAACACTCTAAACCACTAATAAGCCAATATAAACCACTTATAAACACTCTAAACCACTGATAGTCTTAGATAAACCACTGTTTACCCTATATAAATGAGTTGTAAACACTCTAAACCACTGATAAGCCGATATAAACCACTTATAAACACTATAAACTACTTCTTACCCTGTATAAACCATGTATAAACACTCTAAACCACTGATAAGCCTATATAAATCACTTATAAACACTCTAAATCACTGATAGGCTTATATAAACCACTGTTTACCCTATATAAACCATTTGTAAACACTCTAAACCACTGATAAGCCTGTATAAACCACTTATAAACACTATAAACTACTGCTCACCCTGTATAAATCACTTATAAACACTTTAAACCATTGTTAATCCTTATAAACCAATTATAAACACTATAAACCACTGGTAAGCCTTAATAAACCACTACTTAGGATTATAAACCACTACTGAGGATTCTTAACCAAAGAAGCTATATAAACCACTTATAAACACCCACTTCAGTAGTGGTTTATCGTAGTGAAATAGTAGTTTAACTTAAGAAATTAGTGGTTTACAGTAAAATAACAATGATTATAAAGTGGAAAACAGTAGTTTAACATGGAAAACTTTCATTCAAGTTTATAAACATGCCTTATAATTGAAAGAGAAGGGAGAGGGCTAGAAATACACCATTGAATGGAGGCTTTGTGCAATGGAATGATGGTTTCTAATGAAGATTTTTGCGATTTCGGAATCTAATAACATTTTTTTGCAATAGTTGTTGTAAATGGAGGCGTTTTCCAATGCAATGAAGGGTTAGGGAGACTTTGACATCTAAAAATGAGGTTTTCAGCAATAGAATGGAGCTTTTGGCATCTAACAATGGAGGTTTTTGAGTTTCAAAAATGGAGGTTTTTGGGTTTTTCATACGTACGTAGGTGGGAGGAAGAAGAAGAAGAGAGAAAAAGGTGGGTTTTGGGATTTGTATTCTAAATGTAATCATTTCAAAAAGGTGATTTGATAGGGAGAGAGAGAGAGAGAGAGAGAGAGAGAATCAAGGGCATTTTAGTCATATGCACTCTTGATTGGTGATTTCCAAAACACCCCTCTTCAAATGTCATAGTCAGTAGAAACCCCTTCTATTTGGTCATTTTCCCTATAAAATTTGAATGGAAAGTCAACATTTGCGGCTCTCTCTCTCTCTCTCTCTCTCTCTCTCTCTCTCTCTCTCTCTCTCTCTCTCTCTCTCTCTCTGCATGTCTCCGACCTTATATGCTCTGTGGTCCCACTTCATATAAATGTTGTGGAATTTTTTGGCATTGGGCAGTGATATATTCACCCCCCTTGCACTACAATATTCACCCCTATACAACCCACACCATAGGATGATCCAAACCGTCTGTTTGATGGCCACATTTTAAATAGGTTGTGCCCCAAAATTGCTTTCCATAGGATGATCCTAGCCCTCTGATCTATAGAGAAACTCCATATAATCAAACCTCTATAGATCAGACGGTTAGGACCATCCTATGGAGATGATTTTTGAAGTGGAAGTTTTTGGCATTGGGCGGTGATAAATCCACCCCTTTCTACTACAATATTCACCCATTTTTTTTCAAATTGGACTATATAGCCCACACCACAGGATGATCCAAACCGTCCATTTGATGGCCACAATGTAAATAGGTTGTTCCCCAAAAATCTTTTCCATAGGATGATCCTAGCCCTCCGATCTATAGAGAAACTCCATACATCCATTTTGGGTAGTGTTGAAATGAGCCTCATTTACTTAATTACTCTAATTCTTTTATCTAATTCCGATTCTTAACTATTTACAAATATTGCTTCACTTTTGTATTTTATAATGTACTATGTAATACGAAGCTAGCAAGCTTGGTACTTTGTTTTTTTATCAAGAAGACCGACGCTATTCATGCCATGCAAACTGATTGAGAAAGTCATATGTTTCACTGAAAAAATAGAACCTGATTATGTTTATTAAATGAATTTGAGGTATTTGTTTTTAAGGGATAAATTGGCTTCCAGTAGTTTAGTCACATTTTTTCTTCCATCTTTGCTTTCGGATTGCCATTTAAGAGGCTTTGTTATGGTATGATCGTGTGCCTTGCTACCTTTTAACCTCTTTCAATCAAAAGTTCTTTATGTTGTATATGTCCGATTGAAATAATGATAATCAATGCATTTCCTTTTTTTTGTTGTTAAAGAATGGTAGTAAGACATCTTTTTATAACTATTAAATTTTTTCTAGCCCGCGCATCGTGCGGGGTGCTTTACTAGTATATATATATACACGTCCATTTTACCTCCATAAATCGTAGTGTTGGAATGATCATATAGAGCTGATTTTTTGGGCACACCCTATCTATGTGAGGGCCAATCAAATGAATGCTTTGGATCACCCAAACAATGTGGCCCCCACTATATTTTAAGCTAGCGTGTAGATAACTTTTCTACACTAGTGTGTAGAAACTGTTCTCTCTCTCTCTCTCTCTCTCTCTCTCTCTATATATATATATATATATATATATATATATATATATATATATATATATAGGGAAAGGTGTGCGTACTCGGTCGAGTAGATAAGCTTATCTACTCGGTCGGGTTAAAAACAGTGGGGGCCCACATTTTTGGGGTGATCCAAACCATTCATTTGAAAGGCCCTTACCTAGATAGGGTGTCCACAAAAAATCAGCCCCATAGGATCATCCTAACCCATGCAACAGTGGAGGGAAAAATGGGGAAAAATGGACAAACACAGCTCGTCCACAAATCTGCCCATTTTTCCCTCCGCTGTTGGATGGGTTAGGATGATCCTATGGGGCTGATTTTTTGTGGACACCCTATCTAGGTAAGGGCCTTTCAAATGAATGGTTTGGATCACCCCAAAAATGTGGGCCCCCACTGTTTTTAACCCGACCGAGTAGATAAGCTTATCTACTCGACCGAGTACGCACACCTTTCCCATATATATATATATATAGATAAAGAAAACGGTTCCTACACATATGTGTAGAGAGTTCTCTGCACACTAGCTTAAAATACAGTGGGGGCCCACATTGTTTGGGTGATCCAAGCCATCCATTTTAAAGGCCCTCACATAGATAGGGTGTCTACAAAAAATCAGATCCATAGGATCATCCCAACCCTACGATTTGTAGAGGTAAAATGGATGTCTTTAAACCTTTACAAATTAGTCCATTTTTTGCCTCCACAGTTCGAATGGTTAGGATGATCCTATGGATCTGATTTTTTGTGGACACCCTATCTATGTGAGGGCCTTAAAAATGAATGGTTTGGATCACCCAAATAATGTGGCCCCCACTGTATTTTAAGCTAGTGTGTAGATAACTTATCTACACATATGTGTAGGAACCGTTTTCTCATATATATATATATATATATATATATATATATAGAGAACATTTCCTACACACTTGTGTAGGTAAGTTACCTACACACTAGCTTAAAATACAGTGGGGGCCCACATTGTTTGGGGATCCAAACAATTCATTTGAATGGTCCTCACATAGATAGGGTGTCCACAAAAAATCAGATCCATAGGATCATCCCAACCCTACGATTTGTGGAGGTAAAATGGACGTGTATAAACCTTCACAAATTAGTCCATTTTTTGCCTCCATAGTTTGAATGGTTATGATGATCCTATGGATCTGATTTTTTGTGGACACCCTATCTATGTGAGGACCATTCAAATGAATGGTTTGGATCACCCAAACAATGTGGGCCCCCACTGTATTTTAAGGTAGTGTGTAGGTAACTTACCTACACAAGTGTGTAGGAAATGTTCTCTCATATATATATATATATATATATATATGAGAAAAGTGTAGCTACACATACGTGTAGCTAACTTAGCTACACCGACCGCTTAAAATACAATGGGCCCCACATTGTTTGGGTGATGCAAACCATTCATTTGATGGGCCCTCACATAGATAGGGTGTGCCCAAAAAATCAACTCCATAGGATCATCCCAACCCTACGATTGGTGGAGGCAAAAATGGACGGGTAAAAACCTTCACAAATCTGTCCATTTTTTCCTCCACAGTTTGAAGGGTTGCGATCATCTAATGGAGCTGATTTTTTGGGCACACCCTATCAATGTGAGGGCCTATCAAATGAATGGTTTGGATCACCCAAACAATGTGGGCACACTGTATTTTAAGCCGTCGGTGTAGCTAAGTTAGCTACACGTATGTGTAGCTTCACTTAACTCTCTCTCTCTCTCTCTCTCTCTCTCTCTCTCTCTCTATATATATATATATATATATATACGAAAAAGTGTTAATTGCTACTCGGTCTTATAGCTAAGCTTATCTACTCGGTCGGGTTAAATACAGTGAGGGCCCACATTGTTTGGGTGATCCTAACTATTCATTTGAAAGCCCCATTCATTTGAAAGTCCCTTACCTAGATAGGGTGTCCGCAAAAAATCAGATCCATAGGATCATCCTAACCCATCCAACAGTGGAGGGAAAAAAGGGAAAAAATAGACATACATAGTTTGTCCACAAATATGCCCATTTTTCCCTCCACTGTTGGATGGGCTAGGATCATCCTATGGGTCTGATTTTTTACGGACACCCTATTTAGATAAGGGACTTTCAAACGAATGGTTTGGATCACCCAAACAATGTGGGCCCCCATTGTATTTAACCCGACCGAGTAGATAAGCTTAGCTACAAGACCGAGTAGCAACACTTTTCCGATATATATATATATATATATATATATATATATATATATATATATATAGAGAGAGAGAGAGAGAGAGAGAGAGAGAGAGAAGTTTCTACACACTAGTGTAGATAAGTTATGTACATACTAGCTTAAAATATAGTGGGGGCCACATTGTTTGGGTGATCCAAAGCATTCATTTGATTGGCCCTCACATAAATAGGGTGTGCCCAAAAAATCAGCTCCATATGATCATCCCAGCACTGCGATTTGTGGAGGTAAAATGGACGTGTATAAACCTTCACGAATCTGTCCATTTGTTGCCTCCACAGTTCGAATCACTTCAAACGAACAGGTGATGCAGGTGCATCTCGCACGATCACGAAGATCATCAGAACATTAATCGGATCGTCCGAGACAAGACGTCTAAATCAACGGCCCACGTTGATCGCTAGTGTTTGATTTATTAGACCTTTTTTTTTTTTATTGGGACGAATTTTAGTAGGAGTAGTCGTCCAAAAGTAGCTTGGATACTTCTAGATATTTTAGGAGAGTCAGAGAAATGTTAGGAATTTAGAGATAATTTAGGGGTTTTAGGATTTTGATGAATTGGAGAGATTTTAGAAGTTTTCTTTTGTGTTTCCTAGTTTAAGTTAAGGCAGGAATTGGTTGCAAAAGTTGGACGTAGACGTTTTTTTTTATTATTTTGGTTGATTTAGGATTTATTTCTATACCAAAAGTCTAAAAATAGACTTCCATGTAAACGAATTTTACATCATCTTTATTGGAATAAAATTTGGTTGCCTCTTGTTGCTTTTTGGAGAACTTACACTAGAGCTATCTGCTGCTCTTTTGACCCTCTATGATAGAGCCATCTGCTGCTCTTTTGACCCTCTATAATAGAGCCATCTGCTGCTCTTCCCTCTCATAATTTTAGCCCCATATTATTACCCGATCTCCACCCAGCAAAACCTATTCTAAAATCAGCCCATTGATTTCGCTATCCACCCCTGCATTATTTGGTATCAGAGCATCAATCCGATGTGTCGCCCCTACGTTATTTGGTATCAAAGCATCAATCCGCTACGTCGCCCCTACTTTATTTGGTATCATAGCATCAATCCGCTGCGTCGCCCCTACGTTATTTGGTATCAAAGCATCAATCCGTTGTGTCGCTCCTACGTTATTTGGAATCAGAGCTTAGGAAAACAAGAATTCCATCTTCTTGTAATCTTGGGTTGTAAGATTAAGAGCCTCACCATGTCTCCATCATGAGCGGATTTAATCAAGATGTTAAAAATTATAAGTGAGATAGAAGAACGAGAACGGGTTCGCGGTGAATGACTTCAAGCTTAGATCAATGCACTTACCAAGCAAATCAAGGCGAGTAATGATGGACCAGACCGGCGTGTTTAGGAACATAGTTTGAGCGAAGCAGTTTCTCCTATCGTCATAATAGATCCACAAACGCCAAACGAACACCTTGAGGATTCCCTTGCACAAAATAAAATTCAAGGAGATGAGCAAAATACCAATGATAGTGAATTGATTGAAAACGATCTCACACCAGAAAAACATCCTGTCCATCTTCACGAATACAAAGCCACAGATTCCGATCGAAGTGAAAGCTAATTTTCCCGTCGCCACCAAAATTCGAAGATTACATCGAGAGCCTACTTTCCGATCGAATCAAATCCCACCGACAGTCAAAGCATGCCAAAATAATTTCCAAGTGGAAATATCAAATGAATGCTTTGGATCCCCCCAACAATGTGGGCC
The DNA here is from genome assembly GCF_043159265.1 of Tasmannia lanceolata. Taxonomy (NCBI): domain Eukaryota; kingdom Viridiplantae; phylum Streptophyta; class Magnoliopsida; order Canellales; family Winteraceae; genus Tasmannia; species Tasmannia lanceolata. The sequence continues at coordinate 143,408 of NW_027518683.1, forward strand.
CACCCCTGTTTTTGCACTCGAGTTTAGAAACCCTTTACTCTATATACATACATACATACATACATACATATATGTAAGACTCTCAATCGGGATGGGCAAGCTCGAAGCCCGCCTGTTCGGCCCGCTAAAAGTCCACCCATAGTTAAAATGAGAACAAGCCAAACCAAGCTTGGTCAAAAGTTGAAGCCCGAACTCTAATTTGGGCTGAGCTTGATCAAGGGTCGTCCAGCCTGTTATAGGCCCGGACCCGATAATATATTAACTATATAATTTTTCACGATTTCTTATGCCCTTAAAAATCAGGAGATATTAATTAAATAGGTTACTTAAACATTAATATCCTATAGGCTATAGTTCGACATTAAATAGGTTTTTTTCTCTCTTTATTTTGCCCCTCTTCAGCCCACTCCATATGAACGGTTTGGATCATCATATCCTATAGGCTATAGTTCGACCTCAGATTTATTAAATGAATAAGACAAATCTGGCAAAAAATCAATCGGTGTGGCTTTTCTCACATGCCAAAGCCAACAAGTTTAATGGCTTTCTATGAAATTGGCTTTTCTGTGCTTGGCTTAGTCTTTTCTCGTGCAAAAAATAAGAGGTGATGGGCAAGCCCGAACTCGGCCTAAAGCCCGTTGTGGAGTTTGGGCTGAGTTTGGGCAATCAAATTTTCTAATTTAGTCAGGCCCGAACTCGGCCCTAAGCCTGTTGTATAGACATAGGCTGAGCTTGAGCACCTCAAGCCCGCCCAAGCTCGGCCCGATTGACAGTATATATATATATATATATATATATATATACACATATATGAGGAAAATGATTGTGAGCTTGAAGCTCATATAGCTTATATGAGCTTGAGGGCCCAAATACATGTGAGCTGATTTTTTGGATGGGTTAGGATGATCCTATGGAGCTGATTTTTTGTACACACCATATCTATGTAAGGGTCTTTCAAATGAATGCTTTGGATCATCCTAACAATGTGGGCCCACATGTATTTGGGCCCTCAAGCTCATATAAGCTATATGAGCTTCAAGCTCACAATCATTTTCCTCTATATACACACACACACACACACACACACACACACACACACACACTAGTGGGACACCCCGTGCGATGCACGGGGAGTAGGAAAACATTATATTTAGCTTCTCATGATAGACAATAGAGAAACTGCATATTACAAAAACCTTATAGATCAGGTTGCGATCATCCCATCGAAATGATTTTGGGGGCACAACCTATTTGCGTCGCGGCCCATCAAATGGACGGGTTGGATCATCCTATGGCGTTGACCGCAAACTTCATTTGAAAAATCTAGGTGGGGCCTACAATTTGGCCTTAATGTTAATGCACGACCCACACCATAGGATGATCGAAACCATTCATGTGATGGGCCAGAATGTAAATAGGCCGTGCCCCAAAAATCATTTCCATTAGATGATCATAACTCTCCAATCTATAAAGGTTTCTGTAATATGCAGTTTTTCTTTAGATCAGAGGGCTATGATTATCAAATGGAGAGTTTGGATCATGGGGCGATGCGTACAATGCACTTTGAAAAATACAGGTGGGGCCTACCTCGTTCAAAGATTTGAAGAAATTATTTTTTGGGCCCACCAACTGTGGGGGATAGACCAGTGCAGATTTGAAGAGATTAATTTCTTGGCCCATCAAAAAGATTTTGAAAAATATGGGAGGGTTTGACCCGACCCGTAAGGGTCCGGGTGATACGGGCCAGGTCAAAATGAACCGGGGAAATTTACGGGTCACGAATCTTGGACCCGTACCCTGCTCAAGAACTGTACGGACCACATCACAGGTTGATCCAAACCGTCCATGTGATGGAACACAACATCAACAGGTTGTGCCCCAGAAATCATTTCCATACGCTGATCCTAGCCGTCCAATCGATAGAGGTTTCCATAATATGTTGTTCCTCTTACATTGGACGGTTAAGATCAACCTATGGATTTTTTTATTACAAATGCATAAAAGAGGGGGGTAAGATTGAAATGATGTGGCTTTCATGGGTGCCTTTGTTAAAAAGCATAAAGGAGGGGGTAGGATTGAAATTATGTAGCTTTAACGGGTGCCTTTGTTAGAAAGCATAAAGGAGGGGGTAGGATTGTAAATATGTGAGTTGAATGGGTGCCTTTGTTAAAAAAAGTCAAAAAAGTGATGTGTAATTCTCACATATTTTTGGGAGAAATTGAAATAATTCCCTTAGTTTCCATTCCTCTATATATATATAATATATACTAGTAAAAAACCCGTGCGATGTACGGGCCGACAAAGAACTGTACGGACTACGTCATAGGTTGATCCAAACCGTCCATGTGATGGAACACAACATAAATAGGTTGTGCCCCAAAAATCATTTCCATAGGCTGATCCTAGCCCTCCAATCTATAGATGTTTCCATAATTCCTCTTAAATCGGATGGTTAAGATCACCCTATAGATTTTTTATTAAAAACCATAAAGGAGGGGGTAAGATTGAAATTATATGGCTTTAATGGGTGCCTTTGTTAAAAGCATAAAGGAGGGGGTAGGATTGAAATTATATGATTTAATGGGTGCCTTTGTTAAAAGCATAAAGGACGGGGTAGGATTGAAATTATATCAGTTGAATGGGTGCATTTGTTCAAAAAAGTCAAAAAATGTGATGTGTAATTCTCATGTAATTTTCAAAAAAATGGAAAAAACTCTCTTCTTTTCATCCCAGCTTATTGTAGTAGATATATATACTAGTAAAAAAAACCCATGCGATGCACGGGCCAACAAAGAATTGTACGGACCACATCATAGGTTGATCCAAACCGTCCATGTGATGGAACACAACATAAAAATGTTGTACCCCAAAAATCATTTCCATAGGCTGATCCTAGCCCTCCATTCTATAGAGGTTTCCATAATATGTTGTTCCTCTTAAATCGGATGGTTAAGATCACCCTATAGATTTTTAATTAAAAAAGCATAAAGGAGGTGGGTAGGATTGAAATTATGTGGCTTTAATGGGTGCCTTTGTTAAAAAGCATAAAGGAGGGGGTAGGATTGAAAATATGTGGGTTGAATGGGTGCCTTTGTTAAAAAAAGTCAAAAAAGTGATGTGTAATTCTCATAGAATTTTTAAAAAATTCAAAAAAATCTCTTCTTTTCTCTTATGCTATATATATATAATATATATAATATAGACACACACACACACACACACACACACACACACACACTAGAAAAAGACCCCATGCGATGCACAGGCCGACAAAGAACTGTATGGACCACATCATAGGTATGTTGCTTTGGTTTTGACACAAATTCAGTTTTTAACTCTTCGCTTTAATGAGTCTCACCTGCACTAACAGATGAAGCATTCATCATATGCAATCTTGATTAAAGTCACTTGAGATGTTTCAAGAAGGATACTGATTAATGCTTTTAATCGTATTCCTCTTAAGGAAAACATGGCTATATGCCTCAAATAAATCAACTTTACTCGGGTAAAATGCATGTTAAATCAGCAATATCACTTTCCAATTTTGCCTCGCCTCCGTGCGTCACACTAGTACATACATCTGTATACTATATAGCAGAAGAGAAAATGAGAGAATTATTTGAATTTCTCCCAAAATTCTATGAGAATTACACATCACTTTTTTTTACTTTTTTAACAAAGGCACCCATTCAACCCACATATTTTCAATCCTACCCTCTCCTTTACGCTTTTTAACAAAGGCACCCATTAAAGCCACATAATTTCAATCCTACCCCCCTCCTTTGTGCTTTTTTAATTATGGGAACCTCCATAGATTCGAGGGCTAGGATCAGCCTATGGAAATGATTTTACAGGCACAACCTATTGATGCTGTGTTCCATCACATAGGCGGTTTGGATCAACCTATGATGTGGTCCGTACAGTTCTTTGTCGGCACGTGCATCGCACAGGGTCTTTTACTAGTATGTATATATATTGAGAGAGAAAACGGTTCCGACACAAATGTGTAGAGAGTTCTCTACACACTAGCTTAAAATACAGTGGGGGCCGCCCACATTGTTAGGGTGATCCAAGCCATCCATATTAAAGGCCCTCACATAGATAGGGTGTTTACAAAAAATCAGATCCATAGGATCATCCCAACCCTACGATTTGTGGAGGTAAAATGGATGTCTTTAAACCTTCACAAATTAGTTCATTTTTTGCCTCCAAAGTTCGAATGGTTAGGATGATCCTATGGATCTGATTTTTTTTGGATACCCTATGTATGAGAAGGCCTTAAAAATGAATGGTTTTGATCACCCAAATAATGTGGTCCCCACTGTATTTTAAGCTAGTGTGTAGGTAAGTTACCTACACACTAGCTTAAAATACACTGGGGGCCCACATTGTTTGGGTGATCCAAACAATTCATTTGAATGGTCCTCACATAGATAGGATGTTCACAAAAATTTAGATCCATAGGATCATCCCAACCCTACGATTTGTGGAGGTAAAATGGACGTGTATAAACCTTCACAAATTAGTCCATTTTTTGCCTCCATAGTTTGAATGGTTAGGATGATCCTATGGATCTGATTTTTTGTGGACACCCTATCTATGTGAGGATCATTCAAATGAATTGTTTGGATCACCCAAACAATGTGGGCCCCCACTGTATTTTAAGCTAGTGTGTAGGCAACTTACCTACACAAGTGTGTAGGAAATGTTCTCTCTCTCTCTCTCTCTCTCTCTCTCTCTCTCTCTCTCTCTCTCTCTCTCTATATATATATATATATATATATATATATATATATATATATATATATATATATATATATATATATATAGGAAAGTGAAGCTACACCGCCGGTGTAGCTAACTTAGCTACACCGCCGGCTTAAAATACAATGGGCTCACATTGTTTTGGTGATCCAAAGAATTCATTTGATTGGCCCTCACATAGATAGGGTGTCCACCAAAAATCAGCTCCATAGGATCATCCCAACCCTTCAAACTGTGGAGGCAAAAATGGACAAATTTGTGAAGGTTTTTACACGTTCATTTTTGCCTCCACAAATTGTAGGGTTGGGATGATTCTATGGAGCTGATTTTTGGTGGACACCCTATCTATATGAGGGCCAATCAAATGAATTCTTTGGATCACCAAAACAATGTGGGCCCATTGTATTTTAAGCCAGCGGTGTAGCTAAGTTAGCTACACCGGCGATGTAGCTTCACTTTCCTCATATATATATATATATATATAGCTAGAGAAAAAAGGAATTTCTTTTCTTTTTATCTGAGATTTACACGTTAGCATTACTCTTTTACCATTAACCCCTTTGCTGATATCTAGCATCTATCTCTATGAGAAATTATTTGAGGGTAAAATCGTAATCTACATACGAAAAGTAGCGACACAGGGTACCTGTCGATGACAATTACGAAAAAAACTACCAAGAAGAGGTAAAGACATATGACAATGACGAAAGAACTACTTTATATTACTCATGCAGGACACTTGCAAAATATTGACGGATTCCGAGCACCCGAAGAGGAAAAACAATTATGGAAACCACTATCGATTGGAGGGCTAAGATCAGCCTATATCGATTGGAGGGCTAGGATCAACCTATGGAAATGATTTTACGGGCACAACCGATTGATGTTGTGTTCCATCACATGGACGGTTTGGATCAACCTATAACCCCTCTATAGATCGGAGGGTTCAGATCAACCTATGAAAATTATTTTTGGGGCACAACCTATGTAGGCAGTAGCCCATCTAATGGACGGTTTGGATCATTCTATGGTACGGGCCATACAGTACATTTTAATAAAGTGAGGAGTGCGATCATCAAAATACTGTGAGTAGTGCCATTATAAAATATGGTAGTGAGGACATTAGCACTATATATAATTTGAAACCATCGTTGTTACTTGGATGTTCCCACGCGGGTCGGGTTCAACCCGAATTTGGGTTGGATCGGGTTAAGCTTTTTCGCAAATCGGGTTGGATTGGGTTGGGAAAAATCAACCCGAATTGGAAAACGGGTTGGGTCGGGTTGGGCTGTTGGGCAACCTGACCTGACCTGAAACTCGAATTTGGGTTCCATCTGAAGAAGTTATGTATATGAGTTTTTTTTTTTTTTCAACATTGAAATAGTCTCCACGGTCCACAATGGACGGTTTGGATAATCCTATGGTGCGGGCCATACCGTACTTTAATAAAGTGAGGAGTGTGATCATCAAAATATAGTAGTGCGGATAACATTTCCCTTTGTTAATTATTTGTCCCTGTTTGGTTTGGATTTTGAGAACCGATTGTGAGTTAAAAACTGATTATTTGTGACTCACTATTGGTTCTCAAAATCCAAAACAACCCGGCTTGAGTTGAGGTGGTCAACAATTGGCACCATATCAAATCGGGTCAACCTGACCCAACCCAACCCGAATTGGAAATCGGGTTGGGTTGGGTTGGGTCGGGTTGAGGAAATTGCAAATCGGGTTGGGTTGGAAAATATGGGTTCCTCGGGTTGGGTCGGGTTGAGACCCAAGTTGCACCCCTATCGATGACGAAAAAACTACTTTTCCTTATTTACTATGTTGGGGTCAAATTACGGGAAGTTTGATATTACGAATGCAGAACACCTGTAAAAATATTGACGAATTCTGGGCACCTTAGGAGGAACAACAACTATGGAAACTTCTATAGATTGGAGGGCTAGGATCAGCCTATGGAAATTATTTTACGGGCACAACCTATTTATGTTGTGTTCCATCACATGGACGGTTTAGATCAACCTATGATGTGGTCCGTACAATTCTTTGTCAGCCCGTGCATCGCATGGGGTTTTTTGCTAGTATATCTATATAACAAAAGAGAAAATAGAGAATTATTTGAATTTCTCCCAAAATTCTATGAGAATTACACGTCATTTTTTTGACTTTTTTTAACAAAGGCACCCATTCAACTCACATATTTTCAATCCTACCCTCTCCTTTATGCTTTTTAACAAAGGCACCCATTAAAGCCACATAATTTCAATCCTACCCCCTCCTTTATGGCTTTTTCATAAAAAAAAAGTGGACAAAGTCATGGTGGCGTTTTTGTTTTTGCAAACATTACGGATTGGGTGCATATGTTACATAATACTACGGATTCAGGACACCTTTCAAAATATTGATGAATTCCGGGCACCTTAAGAGGAACAACATATAATGGAAAGCTCTATAGATTGGAGGATTAGGATCAACCTAGTATATATATATATATATATATATATATATATATGAGAAAAGTGTTCCTGTGCAGCTATACAGGGAGTTACCTGGACATTAGTAGCATAAAAAGCCACTGATTGGTCCCTTTTTTGGACCCCGCAAAAGTGGACCCGGCATACGAACCAATCTGTGGCTTTTTAAGCCACTAATGCGCAGGTAACTCCCTGCACAGGTAACCCACATATGGAAATGATTTTACGGGCACAACCTATTTTTGTTGTGTTCCATCACATGGACGGTTTGGATAAACCTATGATGTGGTCCGTACAGTTCGATGCACGGGCTTTTTTACTAGTATATATATATATATATATATATATATATATATATACTAGCAGAAGAGAAAAGGAGAGAATTATTTGAATTTCTCCCAAAATTCTATGAGAATTACATATCACTTTTTTTGACTTTTTTTAACAAAGGCACCCATTCAACCCACATATTTTCAATCCTACGCCCTCCTTTATGCTTTTTAACAAAGGCACCCATTAAAGCCACATAATTTCAATCCTATCCCCCCTCCTTTATGCTTTTTAAGTATGGAAACCTCTATAGATTTGAGGGTTAGGATCAGCCTATGGAAATGATTTTACGGGCACAACTATTGATGTTGTGTTCCATCACATGGACGGTTTGGATCAACTTATGATGTGGTCCATACAATTCTTTGTCGGCCCGTGCATCGCACGGGGCTTTTTTACTAGTCTCTATTATATAGCATAAGAGAAAATGAGAGAATTATTTGAATTTCTCCCAAAATTCTATGAGAATTACACATCAATTACTTTTTTTAACAAAGGCACCCATTCAACCCACATATTTTCAATCCTACCTGCTCCTTTATGCTTTTTAACAAAGGCACCCATTAAAGCCACATAATTTCAATCCTACCCCCCTTCTTTATGCTTTTTTAATTATGGAAACCCCTATAGATTGGAGAGCTAGGATCAGCCTATGGGAATGATTTTACGAGCACAACCTATTGATGTTGTGTTCCATCACATGGACAGTTTGGATCAACCTATGATGTGGTCCGTACAGTTCTTTGTCTGCCCGTGCCTCACACAGGTTTTTTTTTTACATGGACGGTTTGTGATGCACGGGCTGACAAAGAACTGTACGGACCACATCATCGGTTGATCCAAACCGTCCATGTGATGGAACACAACAGAAATAGGTTGTGCCCGTAAAATCATTTCCATAGGCTGATCCTAGCCCTCCAATCTATAGAGGTTTCCATAGTTTAAAAAGCATAAAGGATGGGGTAGAACTGAAATTATGTGGCTTGAATGGGTGCCTTTGTTAAAAAGCATAAAGGAGGGGGTAGGATTGAAAATATGTGGGTTGAATGGGTGCTTTTGTTAAAAAAAGTCAAAAAAAGTGATATGTAATTCTCATGGAATTTTGGGAGAAATTCAAATAATTCGAAACTGTGAATGGCTTCCCTCTTTGAAAGGTGTAGATGATTCCTTGTTGGGCATCCCTATTGATCCCATGGGTTACCCTAGGACCTAGCACTACCCGTACTGACCCTGAACCGGGACCACTATGAGATAGATCAAAGCCATAAGGTGGGCCCATAGACCAATATGATCCCTCAGGTATAACATATAAAGGGTCCTAACTGACAAAATGGCCTTATCCATATCCTTGTCCACGGGCTATTCTATAAATGATCCTATTCAGTGTGTGAACCATTCAACGCACCCATACTACCTTAGGTTCCACGGCCCTAATGATCAAGATAAGTCACCCCAACTCGTTATAAAGGCAGCTCCGATGCTAGTTGTGTACAGAAAGAGATGTCTAGTCTCAACCCCAACCACAAATGTTTTAGATCTACAAAGAGCTAGAATATCACATCTCCTTGCCCCTTAGGATCTATGAATCCATGGACATGACCATTCCTATGATGCTGCCCAAGGAGGAACGTGTGTCAAAAGTAAACAAGCACATCAAACACTTCGTAAAGTACCCGGTAGATGTCATAAAATGAAATGAAAGAATATATAAAACATTGGCTTTTAGCGCATACACTCTAACAAGCACATCACACATTCCTTTTTTATTACCCAATAAGATGTCATGAATTTCATTTATAAATTAAGGTTCAATACAATAATTATTGGCCTTTAGGACATAAACTCTAACACAGTTTGCCCGCTCCGGAGTCAATAGGTCGCGCCTTGAGCTTTTAGATTTTCCTTCCCCTAATGGTTGATGATAGATGTTGTTTTTGTTCCATTTACAGCTTGATTTTTTATCTGATCTTTTGTTTCTTGATGTATGTTGACCATCTCGTACCTCGGGGATTGTCACCTTCTCTTGCTTTTTAGCAAAATTCTCATTTCCATTCAAAAAAAGAAAACTAAACAGAAAATTTCTATAAAAAACAGACATGGAAGATCAATATATTTATGTTTTCATGAAGATCCCATAAGCTAATGGTAGCAAATAGCAAGAAATTCAATTCTACAAAAATGTGAGACCACCAAGGACAAGCTTCCATTTGGCACTGTCAATTAATTCATTCTTCATTAATGTGGTATCGATTAAGGAAGAAGTATTGCTATAAGATTCTAAATATTATTTCATGTTGAAGATATCACAGAAGAGAGGGGAGCGAAGCATCACTTGCTTAATTATTTTGGATTGAATGAACTGCCAGAGATATCATCATAAAGGAGATCAGCTAATGAAGTCGCTGACAAGTTGGCTAAAGCGGGTGCTGTCAAACAGGCTCTAGAGCTTTACGACTTTCTGCCCCCTTAATTTCTTATTGTATTGTTTTTCTTTTTCCTTTTCTCTTTTGTGTAATTCTGTTTTAGTGGGGTGTGCGGGGGGACTTTTTCGGTCTCTCCCTTTATAATATATTCAGTTACCATTCAAAAAAAAAAGAAGATATCATCATAAATATGGATTAGCCGAGCAAGGATAGAAGAGATTCAGAAATGAGATAACAGCTCTTCTACCATTTGCTTCCTTTTTTCAACAGATAAATGTACACAAAAATTGAAAAAAAAAACACATAAGCAAACTTTAGATCAAAATAAAAAATAAAAAGGATGTAGATAAGGAGACTGAACATACATGAGGAGAAAAGAAACGAAACACAATTTTGTCTGAAAGGGTAATTATTTCCTTCTTATTTTCGGTATCAAGAACAGATCCCCTCTTTGTGATATTTGCTTTTGAAATATTGCCACTGTCCAGTTTGCAAGGTGCCTTGCAGTAGTCTGCCAATTGAGTAAGATATACAAATTCATAAACTCAATCAACCGAAACAAAATTGACTGCATGCGCTAATCTCGTAAATTTACAAAAAAACATAACTATATAGTTTATTGATTTTATTTTATTTTATTTTATTATTATTATTATTTATTTATTTTGAGTTTTGGGGGGGGGTGTAAAATATTGAAGATTTTCACTAATCTTTGCTTATCTTACAATCAAACCTAATGAGTGTTTATATAGAACACTCAAGAGGATAAACATAGAAACTAGTATCACAAGATTTATGGAAAGAGATTTGACAAGATATGAGAAGATAATCTCAATACCTAATCTAGCCTCCCTGCATAATCTTCCCCAATTAATCCAAATCAAATCTTGGAATATGTGATTTTATTCTACCTAATCAAACCATAGTTGCCTAATCTAACCTATTGGTGAGATATCACATATTCTAACATGCCCCCTCAAACGTATATGGATTGAAAATCAATATACGTTTGATTACAATGAATATGTCCCAAAAAATGTAAAAATTTGCCAATTTTGTTGCACGTTGTCACGATTGATGTTTGCTTGATGTATGTTGCCAATATTGTTGAAAATGATGGCCGCCTGTAGTTGAAGAATGTGTCGCATTAAAAGGTAAGCCGCAAAGAGCTTCAATGAACTGAATTGGACTCAAGCCTGAATGGGCGAGTCATTAGTCCGATTAGAATATCGAACCTTCTGAAAATGGGTCACAATGGACCAATGCCGGAATGGGCAAGAAATGAGTCACAATGAACGAATGCCGGAATAGGCAAGAAATGGCCTCTATGGGCAAAAGAAAACCTCAATGGGCAGACTTCACGGGTCAGCTTGGGATACAAATCCTTATGAAAGAGAGAAATTGCTCTCTCAGGCACGAACCTCAAGGAGAGAGGCCCCTCAACTGAGTAGAGCTCCTATTTCGGGCACGCACCACAAAGAGGTACCTCAACCGAAATAGGCGAAAGACAAAAATATAAAGAAAGAGAGGAAAGAAATAGAAGAGAAAGCGACAATTAGCGGCTAGGAATGGTGGCAACAATTATCGGCAAAAAATTGGACCTTGGAAAAAAGTGTGCAAATATCAAATATGTGTTTTGAACATGCAAATCCCCTTTTTTTATATTTGTGAAGGTGTTGACAGCAAAATAAGGAGACCGTGTAATTGGCACAAGATGATGAGAGGGGTGCATTCAACAAGATGAGGGGTTATTGAAGGCAACCAAGAAAGTCTTGAAAATTAGATGAGAAAAGAATGCAAGGAGATTGAACAAGAATGCTAAGGAATTATGCTAAGGATGCAAGGAGATTGAAACTAATGAAGCTGGTAAGGAAGACAGTACTAGTGGTGTTAATTTGAGAAAGAGAATGTGGGAGCAATGGTGACCGGGCGGACGGCTACATCGGCCGTCCACCGGAGAGAGGAGCTATTTGTCTTGTAGTCACTCCAAGATCGGTGGCTTTGATACCATGTAAAATATTGAAGATTTCCACTAAGCTTTACTTATCTTACAATCAAGCCTAATGAGTGTTTCTATAGATCACTCAAGAGGATAAACATAGAAACTAGTATCACAAGATTTATGGAAAGAGATTTGACAAGATATGAGACGATAATCTCAATACCTAATCTAGCCTCCCTGCATAATCTTCCCCAATTAATCCAAATCAAATATTGGAAGATGTGATTTTATTCTACCTAATCTAACCTATTGGTGAGATCTCACATATTCTAACAGGGGGGGTTAATTTGAATCAGAGAAATCTAATTGAAAATATATTGCTCATTATAATTCTCAACTTTCCAAAGCAATAATATAGGTCACAGAAGTTTTTGACATAGTATTAATTGGAGAAACCAAACCAGACGGGTATCCAGAACGGGGCGCCATGGTGTTTGTTATTTGAAGATGACATAGTATTAATTGACAAAATCAAAGCAGGAGTTAATGCTAAGTTAGAGTTATGGAGAACTACTTTGGAATCCAAAGGTTTTAGACTGAGCAAGATTAAGACAGAGTATATGGAGTGTAACTTTAGTACTGTAAGGAGGCGGGGCAAGGATATAGTAAATATGCCTGGACAGGAGCTACCTACAAGGGATATCTTTCGCTATCTTGGTTCAATCCTACATAAGGAAGGAGAGATTAAAGAGGATGTTAACCACAGAATAAGAGCAGGTTGGTTGAAGTGGAAGCATGCTTCAGGAGTTCTGTGCAAACGTAAAATACCTACCAAGTTGAAGGGAAAGTTTTATAAGACAACTGTGAAGCCAGCCATGTTGTACGGCTTAGAATGTTGGGCCACCAAGAAGTAGCATGTGCATAAGATGAGTGTAGCAGAGATGCGAATGCTTAGATGGATGTGCAGCCACACAAGGTTAGATCGAGTTAAAAATGAAGACATCCGTAAAAAAGAGGGGGTGGCACCAATTGAGGAGAAGATGAGAGAGCACCGCTTAAGATGGTTTGGGCATATCCAACATAGGCCTTTGGATGTTCCAGTGAGAGGAAGTGACTCATGCCAAGTTGATGGAGTCAAAAGAGGTAGGGGCAGACCGAAAACAACTTGGGTAGAAATAGTGAGGAAAGACTTGAGGGTTAGGAACATAACAGAGAACATGACCTTGGAAGAAAATGATCCATGTAGACGAACCCAACTAGTGTCAGGATTAGACTTAGTCAATTTGAGCCTGGGAGATCCTTTCACCTTCTTCATGAAATTTTTCTAAAGGATTCATTAGCCGACCTCAACTAGTTTGGGGCAAAGGCTTAGTTGAGTTGAGTTTGCAGGCAGAAGTTTTTGACGGTGTTCTCAAGCATTGATCATGACATTCAAAAACTTAAGGAATGTTTAAGAAATCAGAAATCGATAATTAAAACAAGAGAGAGAGAGGGGTGGAGGAGGGGAGAAGAGATGATTAACACACCTGAATGGGTTGAGATTGTTGGACGAATGCGAGGAGCTTGACATAGTTTCCAATGTGGGAAGTTGCTTGCAAGAGATCAATCAGAGCTCTTCACAGTGTGGATAGCATTTTAAGAATTGTCATACCTAATTGAAGAAGTGTAAACAAAAGACATGAGAGTGCATATGTCCAGTAAGTATTTTCCCACCCGTTCTCCAGTCAATCACCAAAGTTGCCCTGAATTTGGTGGAATGCTGACAAAGTAGGAATCTTCTACGAAGTGTTTTCATGGAATGTTCTCTATTAGAGTTCCAAGTATCATAAGCGTCGAACTGGCCTAGGAAAAAAAATCTCGCACGCAACCAAAATGTTTTATCTAGTGATCATATTGATACCAATGACCTCCCTCCTCTATCACCCTAGAGGAAGGCGATCAATTACAAACAGCAATAAGAGTGATCTCATCTGGTTTCCTTCAACATTGCCATCTGTATTTCCAAGAATGAAACAACTTTGCTTTCTCTGCCAAGTCCAGTCCTTGCACAAAAAGCCGACACTGTTATGCCCAAGAAGGAACTCCTCCCCTACTCATTGTAAGTCTTTGTGACCAAACCTGTCACCCACTTCACTATGTGATGCTCCCATATTTCACAATAGACGACTTTAAAAGTAGGATTGCTCCTAAATCAAGGTTTTTACAGCTCAAAGTCATCCTTTCATAGCCTTCTTCTCTAGGCATCCTAGTTTCCAAGGCCAGGTGCGAAGCTTGTGAATAACATCTACTTATTTTGTTTCAGATAGAGATAGAATTATGCATAGGAAAGCGTCAAAGGTGAAGAAGCATGCATCAAGGGGATATGCTCCATCTAGTTTCTTTGAGTCGAGTCTTTCCCAACAAGCAGCTTTTTGTAATCATGTACCATGAAACCATTTTCCACTCTGCTAATATGAAATGACTTCCTCGGCCCTTAAATAAGAAAAGGCTAACTGGATAATCAAATGGAGGAAAATTCATCAGGATCGTTTGGAGTGCAAGTTGACGGCTTCTAATTGCCTCTCCCAATGCATACAGATCCAAGACAATTGTGTTCCGCATGAAGCTAGCTTGTTCATCTGCTCAAAGATCAGGCAAGAGATCGCATGCTTATGTATCTCAAAAATCGATGAGAATTTGAAGGTTTTGTGGATGCCAACACAACTCTGCTTTATCCCCTTAACAAACAGTAGACAATTTATCTTCTCGGCTCCTCTGAAACTGGTAGGAATGGAGACCTATTATTGGGATGCTTCTAGAAACTCGGTGACCCAAACGCTATTGGAGCCGATATATAATATTGCACGGGCCCCATTTTACCAGTAATCTCTGCAGGAACAAGAACCAGCATCGAAATGGTGAAAGCGAGTCCTATCTCTCACAAGAATTCTGCACGAGCATAGCTTGGAAACATGCTTTATGAACGAATGACAGTCACTACATATCCTCAGATTCTTAACAATTCGGACAGTGGAACCTGGAGCGGCATTTATCATGGCAAATGCTACTGCAAGTTTCTCACTGTGATAGGAGAGCCAAGTTTCTTTATCTTCTTCACTCAGATCCAGTAAAACATCTGCCGTAACTGGAAAATATCCTTGTGATCTCAATCTTCTTCTCATGCCATCCAGCCACGAATGGATTTTGCCAGTTTGTGGGTGGGAATGATCTCCAGCAATAAATTCATAAACAGCTCCATCCAATTCGATCGAACTAGACCCAGGATCTTTTCGTATGCCATTTCTCTTGATAATTTTTCTCATCTCTGAAGCATCAGCCCATCTACCTGCGGCTGCATAGATATTTGATAGAAGAACATGACAACCAGCTTGGAGAGACCTCGATTTGAGAAAGTCACAACGCACTCTGTCTGCTACTCTAACATTCCCGTGAATCCTGCAAGCGCCAAGCAATGTGCCCAATATCATTACATCAGGCTTCATGGGCATGTTTCTGACAATTTCTTCTGCTTCTTCAAGTAACCCTGCTCGCCCCAACAGATCGACCATGCATCCGTAATGCTTCAATTCAGGCTGAATTCCATAACTCTTTGACATGTTTTCAAAGTGTTGGCGTCCCTCGTTCACTAGTCCTCCGTGTGTGCACGCCATTAATACCCCCATGAAAGTGATGTCATTGGGCTGAATCCCCAATCTCTGCATCTCACCGAAAACTTGAAGTGACTTATGAGCATTCCCATTAACGGCCAAGCCGGTGATGAGAGCATTCCAAGCAGAAATGGTTCTCCGATCCAACTTCCAGAAGAGCTCAGTCGCAGTCTCTATACTTCCACACTTGGCGTACATGTCGATCAAGGCCGCCCCAAGGTTATCACTCAATCGCATCCCATTCTTTTCTATGTAAATGTGGATCCACTTCCCTTGATCCAATGCTGCCAGTTGGGCGCAGACGGATAGCACGCTGAGCAGGGTGACCTCGTTTGGTCGTGAATGGTTTTCAATCTGCATCTCTTTAAACAGCTCCAGAGCATCTCTGCATCGGTTGCTCTGTGCATATCCTGAAATCATGCAACTCCAAGAGAAAACATCTCTCGCAGGCATCTCGTCGAACAGATGCTGTGCGTACGCGAGCTCTCCGCTCTGTGCATAAGCTGCAATCATCGAATTCCAGGAGACTATGTTCCTCTCAGGCATCTCGTCGAACAACTTGCGAGCCACCGATAATAGCCCGCTTCTGGCAAAGCCCGATATCATTGAATTCCATGTCACGGTGTTTCTCCTTATGGGCATTTTGTCAAACAGAGACTGGGCGACATCCAACTCGCCACTCCTGGCGTATCCGGATATCATGGCACCCCAACTGACCTCATTTCTTTGGGTTAGGGGCATTTCATTAAACAATCTGCGCGCAATGTGGAGAGCCCCGGATTTGACGTAGCCATGGATGAGAGTGTTCCAGGAAACAACATCCAAGGAGGGGGTGGCACGAAACAGACTGGTGGCAGAATCCATGTCGCCGAAGACGGAATACATATTCAAGAGAGTATTGAGAACGAAGAGGTCGTGGGGGAGGAGGCCGGATTTGAGGATGTGATCGTGGATCTGCTTCCCTTCAAGGGGGGAAGCGGAGGCTTTGAGGAGGAAAGGAAAGGTGAAATTGTCAGGTTTGAAGGAATTGCGGAGCATAGTAGAGAAAGCTTGGAGAGAGAGGTGAGGGAAAGGGGTGCGAGAGTAGGCTCGGATGATGGTGTTATATAGAAAGGTGGAGGAGGAAGAGGGAGGGGCGGCGTAGAGGAGGAGGAGGCGGGCATAGGAGAGGAAATGAGGTTGGGAGGCGAGGAAGCGGACAAGGTTGGAGAGGGGCTGCTGGTAGAAGAGGACACCTGAGACGAGGAGTCGGGCGAGAATGGGTTGGAGCTGTTGGACTCCCTTGCAGGCCACCACCTGCGATTCCAATCCACACATGCTCATCACGAGTCGGGGGATAAACAGTGGTAATGCAACCAACATTGAAGGACGATGATATGAGATCGAAAATTTAGGATATTTGATCCAACCCATTCATTTGTTGGACCCTGATGTAAATAGGCCTTTACTCAAAAAAATAAAAAATAAAAAAACACATCTCCACACACCCAACAAGTTACCCAATTGTTTAGTTCTTACCCATAAAAAAAAAAAAAAAAAAACAAATTGTTTAGTTCTTTAAGTAAGGTAGGACACACTATGTTTTTTTTTTAAATATGAGCACCTAGGTATATTTTTTATAAAATTCTTCGAACCCACCTTGTTTGAATAGGCCTCGATGAAAATAGGCCTTTCCGATAAAATAATCTCCATAGGACGATCCTAACCCTCCAATCTATTGACGGACGACACCATATGTAAACCTCTACTAGAATCATCCTAGTAGAGGTTTATACACGTCCATTTTAACCTCCACAAATTGAAATGTTATAATGATCCTGTGGAGATGATTTTTTGGGTACACCCTATGTCTGTCAGGGCCATCAAATGATTGCTTTGATCATCCAAATAACATGGGACCACTGTGTTTTTGGGAACACCATATCTATATATTGGATTTATACGCGTCCATTTTAACCTCCACAAATCTAAGGGTTAGGATGATCCTACGGAGCTGATTTTTTGGGCACACCCTATCTATGGCAGGGCCCATCAAATGAATGCTTTGGATCATCCAAACAATGTGGTCCCACTGTGTTTTTGGTCAGCGGACTAGAGAAGGTTCTCTAGCCGACCGACTAGAGACACTTTCCTCATATGAGCAATAGCAATTTATGTCGATAGCTGTTTTACTCTAATAGGGAAAAATAGTAAAATTAGCACAAGAAGAAAAACAAAATTTTGAAAAACTTGTAAATTCAAACGAAAAGTAGAAAAGGAAGAAGATTAAAAGGTAAAAGGAAAAAACAAAATTTTAACTTTGTCCAAGAAGAAGAAAAAACACAAAAAAAAATACGAAAAATACGAAAATTCGGGCAAGAAGACATTCATACGTCAATACACGGGATACCATACTAGTAATGTCCAGAGCCAACTAAACACATGCACTAACTAACACTGACAATAAATTAAGATATGTATTAATATCTCTCTATGCTATCTCTTGAATTTCTAGTGCCTATATATATATACAATAAGCTGGGATGAAAAGAGGAGAGTTTTTTTTATTTTTTTGAAAATTACGTGAGAATTACACCTCACATTTTTTGACTTTTTTGAACAAATGCACCCATTCAACTCATATAATTTCAATCCTACCCCCTCCTTTATGCTTTTAACAAAGGCACCCATTAAAGCCCTATAATTTCGATCTTACCCCCCTCCTTTATGGTTTTTTAATTAAAAAACTATAGGGTGATCTTGACCATCCGATTTAAGATAAGAGGAATTATGGAAACATCCATAGATTGGAGGGCTCGGATCGGCCTATGGAAATGATTTTTGGGGCATAACCTATTTATGTTGTGTTCCATCACATGGACGGTTTGGATCAACCCATGACGTGGTCCGTACAGTTCTTTGTCGGCTCGTGCATCGCACGGGTTTTTTACTAGTATATATATATATATATATATATATATATATATATATAGTAGAAGAGAAATTAGAGAATTTTTTGAATTTTTTAAAAAATCTGTCAATTTAACACGTCAGTGTGCAAGGTATTTACGCTTTTTTGCCCTCCCACAAATCTGTATATACTAGCTATGGGACGGTGAAAATGACATTTTCTTCTCCTTTTTTCACCCACTACAGATATTTCTCTGCTCCTCACCCACTACAGATATTTCTCTGCTCCTTATTTCAGAGATATTTTTATACAGATGTCCTCCATTCCCCTCTCGGTCGTCAGAGATATTTTTATACAACTCTCTTTCTCTAACCTCAGATGATAACCATAAACACCATAGCATCCTCTCACCTCAAATCAAAACCCTAAACGTATTAAACCCATTCACGTCAACAATCTGAGACGGGGCTTAGCTTAGGGTTATCAATTGCAGCAAGTTTCAGGAAATCAAGGGTTTTCAGTTCTGTTTCGTTTCCCTCTGTGCTCGAACAATCTGAGACGGGGCTTAGCTTAGGGTCTGAAGCTTTCCTTGGAAATATCGGCCAACCATTCTCCCCCAGAAATCAGCATGTCGGTGTTCTTCAACCGCTTCAACTTCTTGCCTGGAATGGTGAGTTTCACAGCTCCTCTAAACCTTATTTCCTGGCTATAAAAAGCTTTAGGTTTGGTTTAATCCCATTTTAATTTAGTCTATTAGGCCCTGTTCTTTTTAGATTGATTTTCACGATATATTATCGTAATATAATTCCCATCCATCTTAGAATTCCATTTCTCTTCCTTTCCGTTTTTCCTTTCCTTTTTTTTTCTTTTTGGCTGTGTTAGTGGGGTTTAGTTGTTCAAATTAATTGGTACTATTATCAGCATTAAATCTGTATATTAATTGTATTCCTAAGATGGATTAAGAAAAAAAGTTGGAAGGTAGTGGTAGGATAGAAAAATCGATAAATAGAATTTGAATATTTTGGCCTTTTAAATGCTATCTTCTTCTACTTGGATTTATTTAGTTTATTTTCTAGCTTTTCTTTCTTACTGTTACTAATTCAATTTTGTTTCTCACAACGATATGTAGAAACATTTGGATTGACCCGCCCAACTACTTGGGATATGCTTTGGGACGAGAAGAAGAGGCATAGGTAGAAGAGATTTTGAAGAATGTTAGCAATCCAGTATATGCTATTCTTAGTGTTCTTGAGAAGTATGCCAGCCTCAAATCATATTTCCCTCCAAAATTTCAAGTAACCATATTGTGTTTGATGAGAATTAAAAATTCATATTTTCTGTATGCTAAACCAAATTTTATCACTAAGTCTCTGTTTCTTTCAACATAAAAATGGAGGAAAATTTTGTTTTATGTTGTAAAAATGAACGTAAAACAAATTTTACTTCCATTTTTACGTTGAAAAGAACGGAGCCTAAATGAATATACAATCTTTTTCATTTCAGGTACGTTGAGATTCATGTGTTATATATTACTAAAACAAAATTGCATCTTTCAGATCGCTGGTCCATCTTGGTCATCCTCTGTGCTAACTTTTGGAACCTGAGCACATGTTTGCATAAATGTCTGTCCGTGCCCATATCTATAGGCCTCATATTCTTATGAATTGACGTTTATTTTCAATTGGATAAAGACAAGTTAGAAAAAAAGTTCTTGATTCATTTGCCCTGGCTTTTGCTTTATTTATTGGAAACTATATGTTGGTATTGCATGAGCTTTAGACCCATCAACCCATATTCAGTTGCATGATTAAATTTTTAATACAGCAGCTGTTGCTATCTCTGTTAAATTTGGGGACCAATGGAAACATTTGACAATAGGTCATTTTATGCTTGTGATTCTGCATATTGGGCAGCCTATGTTTTAGGAGCACTGCAACTAATTGTGGTGGTGAGTAAGGATCACTTATCAGGTCTGCCGCATTTCATATTTTTTGTAATTGATGTCATAATTTTCGATCATGCCATTAGTATATATGTTGGTCCATGCCCAAACTTCTCAGACAGATCCCATACACGCATTCTGACATTAGAATTTCTACTTTAGTTTCTTTTAATGCGAAAGAATATCTCTTTCTCCATTAACTTTTGTATGTTTGCCTATGACATGATGCTACCAGGCTACTGAGTTTATCAATGTTACTTTGGTAACTTCTGCCTTGCTAGATCATGCCGTGCTCAATGTCTATTACATATCCAATTGTCTTGGTATTGTACTCATGAGATATAAGTATTTAACAATTATCATTTTCTGCCACTAGCTCTTTGATTGAACTGACATTTTTTAATGCAGCTTCAAGATAAAGTAATTGTTCCTGATTTTAAGAGTGCGGATGTAGACACCCCATTTTGACCGAACCCCTTTTGCACTTGATTTGATTAAAACCCGAGTAAATCTATGATCTGGTGACCCAAATTCTTCCCTAGGGTAGGTTAGAGACCCATTTAGGTCCCTCTAAAATTTCAAAAAAATCCGTCGCGATTTGCCTAGCGAACAAGCGAGGTAGGTAGCTTAGTGTAAAATGGTGTAGCAGAAGGGGTGCGCATTATCCTGGCTGGGAGGTGGCCTGGTGGAAATAAAGCATGTATAATCTGCAGGGAGGGGTGTCCCTGGGTAATGGAAAAGGATAAGAATTTATTTCTTAATATTTCATTAAGACTTTTACTTGTGGGCCACTCATTTTGTTATAAATCAGTTAAAATACACATGAGGCTTGTCTAATAAACTAAAGGGGGTTAAAAATTAACCATTTTTCTATAAATAGATGGTCACCTCTCTCTTTTGGGGACTTTTGATTTTCGTTCTTTTATTTTTTAGAGAGAGAAGCTGTGAGGGTTTTAGAGAGAGAATTTAGATCTAGAAACCTAACTCCTTTTTCATCTTCTCCGGCAAGAATCCGATCGGATTCTGGTCACTTCCTCGCCATCGGCATACTCTTGTGTTCCGATCAAGACCTTCTTTGGTCAAATTCCGTTGGAGATCTACCGGTGGAATGCAATCCACACACTTCAGGAGAAGGTCAATTCGGATATCACCGCGTTAAGAAGAAGCAAGGAGGCGGAGATGTATGGGCTTTTCAACATGCAAGGGCACTGCGGCGAGGGGAGGAGGAGTTGAATCAGGGATTGAGGGATAATGAGGGGAGGGTTTTCAACAAGGGGAATTTCAAAATTGACGATGTTTTCGAGCCTTGTGATGCTCTGTCGAATCAGATGCTCGATTCTACAGCGGCGGATTTGGCAATTGAGGATTTGATCTATTCATTGGATAAGGCCGTGCGGGGAGGGTCAATCCCATTTGATTTGTATTTAAAGGATATCAGATTGCTCTCTCGCGAGCAGTTCTTTAGCCGTGCCATGGCTGCAAAGGTTAGGGCTGCACAGATGCAGGCTCAGGTGTTGAGTATGGCGGTGAGGGCATCACAATATGATTCTGTGTTCGTATTATGTACAATTGGCTGTGATATATCTCCATGGGCTCAAACATTCAAGGAAATGGTGCTTTCTATGACATATTTTTGAGTTCTAGGAGAGATTTTAGCACTTGTGGGAAGTTGATATTGTAGAAAATTTTCCATCGCTGGCATCTCTTGGAGAATTGCCTTATTAAGGATTTTGATGAATCTCGGTCAATTGCTCAAAGAAAGTTGTTTACAGCAGCTCCGAGAAGAGGAAATTGACTCAAATCTTTTCAACAGAGAGAGAAGAAGAATCAAAAGCAAGACTAGAGGAGGCAACTCTACCTGTCATACTTGAAGGCAAGGATGTACTGGCCAAGGCAAGGACCGGCATTGGAAAGACTGTAGCATTTTTGCTTCCTGCAATTGAGGCCATTGTAAAATTGCCTCCTCCTGATCGTGATCAAAAGAGACCCCCAATAAATGTGCTTATTATATGCCCAACTCGAGAGCTTGCAACTCAAGCTGCTACAGAGGCTAATGCACTGTTGAAGTATCATCCATCTATTGGTGTCCAAGTTGTAATAGGAGGCACAAGATTACCCCTGGAACAGAAACGCATGCAAGCATACCCTTGCCAGATTCTTGTAGCTACACCTGGAAGGCTTAAAGATCATATTGAGAATACACCAGGATTTGCAACTTGTCTCAAGGGCGTAAGAGTGCTTGTTCTTGATGAAGCTGACCATTTATTGGATATGGGATTTCGAAGAGATATTGAAAAGCTCATTGCTGCTGTTCCCAAACAGCGACAGACACTTCTATTTTCTGCTACAGTTCCAGAAGAGGTCCTTCAAATTTGTTACATTGCTTTGAAAAGAGACCATGAATTTATCAATACAGTTGAAGAGGGTAGTGAGGAGACGCACTCACAGGTTACACAGATGCATTAAGTTGCTCCGCTAGACAAGCATTTTTCAATACTATATGGAATTCTGACACAGCATATTTCAGAGGATGTTGACTATAAGGTTCTTGTATTTTGTACGACTGCAATGGTCACAAGACTTGTTGCCAACCTTCTTTCCGAGTTGAAACTGAATGTGAGGGAGATCCACTCTAGAAAGCCACAGAGTTACAGAACCAGAGTTTCTGATGAGTTCCGAAAGTCTAAAGGTGGATGTGCCGACTGATAGAGAACAATATATTCATCGACTTGGTAGAACCGGTCGGGAAGGTAAAGAAGGGAACAACATATTGTTGCTGGCACCTTGGGAGGATTTTTTCTTAGCTACTGTCAAGGATTTGCCAATGACAAAGGCTCCATTATCTCCAATTGATCTAGACACCAGAAAGAAAGTAGAACGAGCACTATCCCATGTAGAGATGAAGAACAAAGAAGCAGCTTATCAAGCATGGCTTGGCTACTACAATTCGAATAAAAGTGTCGGCCGAGATAAGTACAAGCTCGTGGAGCTAACAAATGAATTCAGCAGAAACATGGGGCTCGACAACCCCCATCCATACCTAAAGTTGTCCTCTGCAAGATGGCCTCAAGAGCGTCCCAGGTTTGCACACTAAATAGAGCTGGTGAAACTTGAATAGTGATATCTAGGCCCTGTTTGTTTTGGATTTTCAAATCCAATAATCAGTTTTGAACTCACAATCGGTTCTCAAAATCCGAAACAAACGGGGCCTTATCGATGCTGCTTGCAGATTTTAAAAGGCGATGAAGGCGTTAGCCCAAGCCCATCACTTTAGGGGACTTATTAAGTCCTAGTAGCATTCTCCCCTCTTTTATTTAGTAGGCTATGCCAGCCTTTTAGATGTCTTTAGACACTTGTCCCTTCATTGCGAGGGCTATGAAGGAGTCATCCCGAGCCCATTATTTTAGAGGACTTGCATAGTCCTAGTAATGTTTTCCCTTCTAATCTTTTCTTTATTTTATGAGATTGTTTAAGTCTTTCAGGTTTCTTTCCTTTGTCATTTCAAGCCCATCTCTAGGGGGACTTGCACAGTCCAAATAGCATTCCATTTTCTCAAAAGACTTGCCTAGTCTTTTAGATCCAAATCTTTGGAGACAGGCATTGTCTCATTAATGAATCAACCTAAGTCAACCCCTAGGAGACTACCTCTAGTCTCACAGGTCTTAAACCCTTTTCTAGTCGAAGACCAACTTGGTCTGTCAGTTATCTCATTTTCTTATCATTGTTTGGGCAATGATAAGGTTACTTGGAGCCCATCCTTATGTTTAGGAGACTTGTCCAGTCTTGCTAGCATTTTTTTCTATCCTACCTCTGTGTCTAAGAGACTTACCCAGTCTCATTCTCTTGCTAAACCTCATCTTTGTGCGTCGTTTGGTTTTGGGAGAACACCTTACTCGGCTTGGCAGCATACCCCTACCCTTATGGGTATTGGGTTGCACATTTGTTGCACCCTAGGGCTAGGCAGCAGTCCGGCCCGGCTGGGTGTTTTTCCTTTGCCAAATATGCACAGGGTCTTTTTTTTCCTTATTACTTGTGAGCTTTATTTTTGTTTGATAGTCCACTAGCATAGGAATCCGTCCTTAGTCTAGAGAGTCAGTCCTCTTGTTCAGGAATAAAATTCTATCATCATAGGGGTTAGGATTTTATCCAACCTTTCATCAGATCATGTTCTTCTATCCGCTCTTACAAGGTATAGGATGCTGTCCAACCCTTGCAGAGTCGTGTTTCTGTCTTTTTCCCCCGCAAAGCATAGGATGCTGTCCGACCTTTGCGGGATTCCAGAAGTCTACCCTACCCTTATGATGATAGGATTCTATTCTCTGGTGTCAAAAACATTTCAAAAATACTTGAAAACAACAAAAATATTTCAAAAACACTCAAAAACATCAAAAACATTTGAAAAACCAAAAATCTCAAAAATCTTGAGTCATTAGGAGTAGTTAGAAAATCTGTTTCGAACTACGTTGGCTTGATCCTCTTTCAAGAGGTACGTAGTGCAGCTTGGGATCCACATCCCCAGGTCCAGCCAAACCTTTAAAAGTAAATTTGTCAAACCTTCCAAAAATACAAAAAACTTCTTCAAAACCTTTTTCAAAAGATCTTCCCCTAGGGTTAGGAGTTTGTCCTAGATATTTGGGGTGTTTTAGAGTTAGGGGGCTGTCTTGATTTGTATTGATATGGTGTGTCCTGTCATGTGAGTGTCCCTAGAGTTAGGAGGCATCGAGTCGATCGGTTAGACATTTAGTCGAACTGATGGCTAGACTAGGAAGCATATAGTCAACCCGTGGTTTTCTTTATGATGCACAGCTTAGTTACACATAGGATGTAGGGCCCACCTGCATTAGTTTAAGGCTAACCAACTTGCATTAGTTAGGGCATATAGAGAGTCCTAAAAACTACAATTAACTTGAATTTAAGCAATCGTTCAAAAAGCTTTAAAAATTAGTCGAGTCTAGTGGATCGAGTCTAGGATAGCGGTTCTATATGGTTAGGCATTGTAGTTAGAATAGGCCATCGAACTACGTTGACTCCGATTCTTCCCGAGGCCGGGATACATAGAGCAGCTAGGATGGACGGCCATCTTGGTCCGAGTCAAGTCGCATTAGAGTTAGGATTTGTCTTGTCCTGTCATATATAGGATTGATTTGTGCTTTATGTTTTGATGTGTCTTCTTACTTTCTTGTACTGATACTATACCTTTAGCTGTAGCTTGCATGTGTATGTCCACCAGAACTTAGACACCCATTAGGCATGTCACTCATAACCTAGCTTTGCTTAGGTGACACATTTTTCATTTCATTTTGTGTATGCTTATTTCTTTACCTCAGGAAATGCATGCTTAGGTAGACGATTCCTGAGAATTGTTCCTATTTCATATGATTTTTACCCAAAATTCTTTGGATTTAATAATAAATGGCATAAGAGACCAAGTGCTTGCACTCGGACGAATTGGAGGCACTCTTCGGACCTTCTCCATTTGTAATCAGGCACGAACCCATTCATTTCTGGTTATCCATGGTATACAGAGCATATTTTTTTAGGGATCCATGGCCGTATACCATGGATGGCGACTCTGAGTTTTATTTTTGTTTCGAGAGTTCCTTGGTAGAGCTCTCCTTCACGTGTGGATGATCCAAAGAGGCCGCTGGGGGCTCGTCCCCCACCTCTCTCCCGGATCGGGGTCCACAGCGGATTACACAAACCATTGTGAAAATCATATGTCATCAACTATCTATTATTTGAGACACATTAACTTGCAATGCTTTTGACTGTTGTAGCTGAACTATTTGTCAAGGGAGAGAGTTCAAAGATCACCTGAAAGGCGGAGGAGGGTTGAGTCAGTGCCTCAGAGATCTCAAGACAAGCCCAGTCCTATGGTAAGTTAAGAGACTTTAAACTGCGTCGTGGTCCATGTTTTCTTTTTTTTCGCTTTTTAAGTTCTATCCATGTTGGATCTTCACTATTTGCTCTTTTGCTTTTGCAGGTGAAAGGTTAGGGAATCATATACTTACTGAGGCAGTCACCACCCTGATAATCATTACTTCTACTTCTATGTTCAAGAATATGGATGATCCACTTCTCATTGCTTGATAAAAATTTCAAGAAGCTAGAGTAATTACTTTTTTAAAATTTTAACTGATTTTCTGCCTTGGAATGTCAAGACCTCCTCATTGATTGTAAAAATACAGAGACTAGAAAGAAACATGGTGAATAGATTGAATGATTTTAGCCTTTTTTTTTTTTTGCTTTGTTTTTTTCAAGGTAGGAATGTTTGATGGCTGTTTCACTGATATGCAGATTCAGTTGTGTTATGACTCTGTTCTTTATCACATTCTAAAAGAATATTGTTGCATGTGTTTTAATCAAATGTTATTACTTTTTTCCCATTGTAACACCATTTTCTTCTATGGTCTATATTAATAATGTTACCTTTTAATCGGATTATCGTGTTATTCTTATGATTGTGCTAGCTATCCTGTCCCATGATTGTGCTAGCTATGATGTAGCTACTGCTTCTAGATCCTCTATTCCATTAGGTCAGGATGCCTTTGTAGAGTTTGTTAGTTGGTAGCAGTCTTTACTGAGTTGGTAGCAGTCTTTACTTCAACTGAGTTGGTAGCAGTCTTTACTTCAACGTAGTTCATTCCTAACTTTGAGAAGGCTTATAGATCCAATAGTGTGCCCAGGAAATACAAAGTAAACGAATGATTCTTGAGTTATTGGGCAACCATATTAACCAACATGTCTGTTTTCTGCACAGGGGAGTTGGTTACCCATATTTTATCCATTTTTCAACTGGATTGATCAATTTGCGGAGCATTGTATGATGATTTGGTGTGCTATGGATCTTTCCAGAGTGGACATGAGAGACCTCTTCCTCACCTGTCCAATATGGACTTTGGTCGTTATTCCTTCAACTAGATCTTTTTGGTGATCAACACACATATTTTCAATCCTACCCCCTCCTTTATGCTTTTTAACAAAGGCACCCATTAAAGCCAAATAATTTCAATCCTAGCCCCCATCCTTTATGCTTTTTTAATAAAAAATCTATAGGGTGATCTTAACGATCCGATTTAAGAGGAACAACATATTATGGAAACCTCTATAGATTGGAGGGCTAGGATCAGCCTATGGAAATGATTTGGGCACAGCCTATTTATGTTGTGTTCCATCACATGGACGATTTGGATCAACCCGTGATGTGGTCCGTACAGTTCTTTGTCGGCCCGTGCATCGTACGGGGTTTTTTACTAGTATGTATATATATATATATACACACACATTTTTGAAGGATTAGTGGCAATATTGCATAATAGTTTCTTTTAACCCAAATCCACCACATTAGCAAACCTCGGATGACATCTTGTTAGAATGTATTAGATCAGATCTTTCTACATTCGACCATTGGATTATTGTAATTCAGAATACATAACTAAATAACCACCTACTCTACAACTACAATAATCCAATGGTCAGAACTAGAAATATCAAATCTAATACATTCTAACATGTCAGACGTATTTGGATTGGAAATTGGCATACATCTGATTATAATAAAATATCCCTCAAAAATGTAATTAAATCCACCAATTGACGTACATTGCTGGTAATGAATGTCTAGTGATGATATTGATCTAAGACTGTTGACGAATGTCTGCTAATGTTGATTGACACCGTTTGCCGAAGAGAATTTCACTTGCAAGATGAGTGGAGAAAAGCCTTAGTGGGCTAGATGGAACTCGAGCCTCCATGGGTCATTTTTTATACCTATCCTCATGGAATGTGGTCACTATGGACTGGGCCTTAGTAGGCAAGTGCGGCCTAAGTGGGCCTCGGCGGTTAGTTTTATGTACCGATCCACTTGAATTTTGAATTAAGCTCCCAGTCGGGAACCTCAAGAACTGAGGCACCTCAACTGTGAAGAGTACCTATGTCGGGCAAGCACCTAAAATTAGGTACCTCAACAGAAATAGGACGAAGAAAAAAGAATTTAGAGAAATAAGAGAGATAGAAGGAAGAGACGATGGGTGTAAAATGGCATTGAGAAGAAGATAAAGGAAAGATATTTTAGATGAACATGGCTTAGGAAAAAGAGAAAACTAAGAATAAATAAGAGAAGCAAAGAGAGAAAACTAGAAACTGAATATAACGATGGCAAATCAGGTAGCGTAAGGATTTTTTTTGAGGAGGGTGTGCATATCAAATTTGGGGAGATGGGTTGAGCATCCAAAGATTGAATCGCGGGTTATGTGATAAAAACAGTGATCTATCCCATATGATAAAAAGGCAAGTTTGCAATATTGGAGTACGGCAAGAGCCTTTCTTATCAAAGCAGTTATTATAAGGATCAATTATTGTTGCATGCTGGAGAGTAGAAAAAATGACGAGAAAATGTTGAGTTTTGAAAAAACACTAACAAATGCTACTTTATTAAAAGCTACTTTATTAAAAGAAATGTTGCTAGGGACGAAAATACCCCTCAACTTACTTTAATCTTTCTCTTCTTGGTTTTACCATTTTACTCTTTTACTTGCAGGCTTTACACTATTTCATTTCTAGGTTTTACTCCAACGCATTTTGTGTGAAACGACGAGATTTTCCGGCGATAGAAGCCTTCTTCTCCGGCGAAACATCTCATTTCTCTGGCAGCAGATGCTCCTTTGTCCTGAGGGATTCTGAAGATCAACAACTATGCCTTTCTTGAAAGCCAAGAGCACCGATCTATCAGTGTTTATATCGTCATGTGAGCAAAGGAATAAAATAGAATGGGAAGATGAGAAGGAGAAATTGGATTATGGACATGTTGAGAAACCCCATTTGATAATTTTTTATTGTTTTACTGTGGCTAATGGAAAACTCCACTACCTCTCTTAACTTCTAAACTTGTAAAAGAGATGCTTTGGCAAAGTCATATGTTCATCATTTTCGTGCTATCCAATGGACATCAAATGATTAGTTATTTTCAGAGATCTCCCCCTCTTCTTCTCAACGCAAAAACAAGTACTCGAAGCCAAAACAGGATATTCGAAGCCAAAATTTACTTGGTCGAAGTGAAAAATGTGTTTTCTGTAACATTCGTCGTTGTGTTTTTCGCTTCGACTAAAGTTTTTTAGGCTTCGAATAACTGATTTTTTTGCTTCGACTAACATGTTTTTGGTTGCGACTAAAACTTTTAAATTCCAGTAACATTTGAAACTTTTTTCGTCTTTAACTAATATATTTTAGCTTCGAGAAATATTTGTTGGCTTCGACTATCATTTTTTTTGCTTCGACTATTATTTTTTGGATTCGACTATCATTTTTGCCTAACTTACATTTTGCTTCAAGTACCATTTTGGCTTCCACTACCCTTTTGCCTAGTGAAAGCTCTTTGGGCAACTGATTTTGGCTACAGCCACTAGAAAAGGGGAAATACTTACAAAGATAATGAGATTTTGGATATTTGGAGGAAGAAAAAGAAAATGAGAAAGGGGCGTCTCTAGAGAACTCCTTCTAACCTCTCAAGACAAATGAGCATATGCCGGAGAAATGAAGATGTTTCGCCGGAGAAGAAGGCTTTTATCGCCGGAAAAGATAAAGTGTAAAAACAAAGAAGAGAAAGATAAAGTAAGGTTAGGGGTATTTTCGTCCTAAAAAATTCTTTTTTAATAATGTAGCATTTGTTAGTGTTTTTTCAAAACTCAACATTTTCTCGTCATTTTTTCAACTCTCCATCATGCAACAGTAATTGATCCTTATTATAATATTGGTTTGTGGTTTGCATGCAATGTAGTCGTTGCCATATCGATTTGCGTGTAGTGATAAGGCTCGAGGCTAGTTCTATGGGTTTGAAAAGTGGGGAATAAGAGAAATAGGCTGGTGATGATCGTGTACATCAGAGATAAACGAGTATAAGGGGTGGATTTCGACAGAGCATGATCAAAGTGAGACTGGAATCATTTTACTGTGGAAGCAACGACATAGAGAACGGGCGTAGATTTGGTCGCGCCAAAGGTTGAGTACACCCTGAAATCTGAAGAAAGGGGTGAGTGGATTTGAAGAAAATAAAAGCAAGTAGCAAAATGAGGGAGTTAGGTTTGTGAAGAGATGGTGGGATGGAGCAATGGGTAGGGATGTTACACGTACCATGGCTGGATCTGGATGGACAGTAAGATTCGCCATCGGTCGGAAAGCGAATCTCTTGTGTTGAGATCAGGGCAGTATCGGATGCTCTAATACCATAAAAATGTATGAAAATCATTGGAAAATCAATACCTTAAATCATAGAGCAAAGACCTATCAGAGCATAAGCCAAACAACTGAATCATAGACGGAGAAATAAATCCTCTCCTTTACTTTTCAAAGCAGCTCATCCCTTGTGGCTTTATAAAATAGGAAAAGGACGAATTAATTTCAAACAGCAGTTACGTACAGTCGCAAATGGGTGGCACATTCAAATCAAATCACCACAGGCGGGCACTGTACAAGCAGAAGACAATTTTTGTCGTTTTTCCTTGTTACATTTCATTTTACATTTTCATTTCCTTGCTCTCCACCATATTCCTGCTTCAACTTGGAAGAAGAAGAAAAGAAAAAGGAAGAACAAGAAAAAATATGAAGAAAAAAGAGGAAGAAGGAAAGGAATACGAAGGAAAAAGAAGAATCGATGTTGGAAAAAATAGAAAAATATAAACACATTTGCAGAAGGGCGGGCAGACTTGCAAAAGATTAGGTTAACCCGTCTAGAGATTAGGCCGACCCATCAAAAGATTAGGTCGAACCTATGTTTTATGAGCGCACTCGAACTTTTGACGAGTCGACCTGATTTTTCTGCAACTCAACTTGATCTTTAATTTGGTGGGTCGACCCGATTTTTTGATAAGTCGACCTGATCTTTTGTGAGTTTAGTTTATTTTTTGCAGTTGTGTTTTTTTTCCTTTCATTTTTTTTTGACTTTTTTTGTGTTTAATTGCTTGCTCTTTTTTCCTAGTGACAAAGGAAGACAGTCACAAAACACAAGAAGGCAGCCGTGGCTGAAACAAGGGGTGGACTTATCATAAGCCAATCATGAATCAATTCTTTGGTGGTCCCTACTCATAGGTGTCATATCCGAAAAGTTGTAAACATGGCATGATCCTAACGGGTGTGAAAATATGCTAGTTCTTCTAAGCTCATTTTGAAGCAATTGGTCAAATAGTTAAAATGATCTGATGGGGCTAAAAATGTAAGGTTGGAGGATGATGAGATGGCATCCTGTATAAGTCTAGGAACATAATTCACGTCTCAGAAGAATTGAATCGAGATGGAAATTGAAACCAAGAATAATGTCACTAGCTAAACCAAATAACACTATCACTATCTAAATGTCCAACACAACAATGTTGGACACTTCATTAAGGCATTTATCTAATTTTCTAGAGGAACAATGGATAGATTTTACGTAAAAACAAGATCCAGTAAGAAGAAATTAAAGAAAAAGGCTTTAGAAGGATGAGTTTAGATGGAGTGGGTCATAATATGTCAATCCTTTCATTCTCTCTCTGCCTCTCCTCCTCTTCTTTCTTCCACTCTCTCCGTATAAAAGATACATATACGTAGGAGACGACATCTCTTATTTTATACGTACTCACTCTTAATGTCGATTTCTGCCTCTTCTTACGTGAGACAAAGGTGACGAGAGAGATCCAATATACGTATTCGTATTTGTCTTACATACGGTGTTCATACGGAGTGGAGAGTCGCACGGCATCGAGGCACACTGCATGAGAGGAGAGCATTGAGAGGAGAGAAGTAGCAGCAGCTCCCATCTTCCTTCCTCTTCCATCTTGAAACCCTCTAAAAACCCCTCAAAACCCTTGAGAGAATCACCTCTTTCGAGCCCTAAATCGCCCGATTCATTCCCGACTCGTTCACTTCATCTCTCCTCCACCCCTCCACCTTGCTCCGTGATTTCTAAATTGAACCTCCGTCGACCGATTTCCCTCTGCTTTACAAACATCTCTGCCTTACAATTTGATAAAATTACGCTATTTGAACAATTCGAGCGTTTTTTTCTTCTCCCCACCCCCCCTTCCCTCCTCTCGGTTTCGTTTCTCGTGTGCCTGAAATTTTCATTCGTAGGCGAGGCGAGGCGAGGCGCCTACTCGTCCTCGTTTCTCTGTTTATTATTATCTCTTCTTTTTCTTTTTGGAAGCTAGGGCATCGTAGAATTTCGATATTTCAATCCTTTAGGGTTAGGTCTGGCGCCTGGTTCCTGTGTTTGAAATCTCACGCGACTCCAACGGGATTGGTCCCGACCTAGGCCTGCTTCTCACACGGACGCTAGCCTCTCCCTGTTTTTTTTTTCCCTAGGGTTTTCCTTTTTTCTCTTCTCTCGAATTCGCCGAGTTTCAACCATCTTTGTAACCTTTGTGGAGGTTTCCTTATAATACATTGCTTCTGCTCTCACTTGTTTAATTGTTTAACGAAAATGATCTGAATGACAGTCCGTCCACCATGTCAGGGGAAGATTCTTTCAAATGGAAATCATGCTTCAGTTAGTTTCTTAGTAGAAAATGGCCTCTGAATTTCGACCCAGCAATTGTTGAATTTCTCTACTGCTTTTTCGATTGCATTGCCATTTCATTTTCTTCTCTCTTCTCAAGGTGTTTGCTTAAATGCCAAGGATAGCCATGTGCTTGGAATTGCATTGCAGGTGGCGGCATGACAACTGAGAGAGATTCGTTCCAACAGGAGATGAGCGGACATGAGTAGGCTGTCATTCCGGCCACGTCCTCTCGACATTCACAAGAAGCTTCCCATTGTTAAATCTGTCAAGGACTTTGAAGACGATGAGACCACAACTTCCACGCGCAATTCTCAGATACTGCGCCTCGCCGCTGAGGCTGATAATGAGGTAACCCTTCTGTCTACCATATCGCCTCTCTCCTTCTCAACTTCTTCTTTTTAAATGCTTAGCTAATTGAATTTAATATCATTGCATCATTTTCTCACGTGCACACCCTGTTAATTTGTTTAGATGTTCTCACCACCCAATTATGCATTATAGTCAGAATTGTGGCTTGGGATAGAAAATCTTTGCTTGCTATAAAGTTGACATTCTAAACTATGCATTCCCTTTATAACTTTTTTGAATATTGTGTCTTGTTCAACCGCACTGATTCTGGGTGTTGAAAATTGAAAAGTTGGAATCACGATGCACCAATGACTTGGTTCTTATTGGGCCTATTACTAATAAACACGCTGGTATTTATGTTGGTTTTTGTATTTGCATCAAACAAGTTTATGCGCTGCGATAGAGAGCTTTTGTTGGTATATAGAATGCTAATCAGAAGATATTTAAATATTACAGGTGCATCATCTGCCTAGTAAAAAGATTGCTTCTGAAATTCCTACCCCACAATTTGTTGTGGTCGATACATATGAAAGAGATTACTCATGCACCTTCACACAACCCACCTCGTATTTACGTGGGAGGGGAGGTAAATTACTCATGGAATTTTCTTTTGGTTCCTTGGCGAGAAGTACTTTTTCTCATTGAAATATTTCCATACTATTTGCAGCTAGGTCTGAGATCGGAGAGTTTGTTGAGTATGACTTGGACAATGAGGACGAGGAATGGCTTCAAGACTTCAACAATGAAAGGAAGATTCTTATGCCTGAAACGTAATATCGCATTCTAAGCCTTCAATGAATGTATTAATGCCACCTTTTGGATTTAGGCCACCACATTTATAATGTCACATCTGACTATTGGCAATATTTCCACTTCTTCCGGTAATGTGTATTTATACCATTGCAAGCCTCAATCATTTTTAGAATATTTGTTCTTTTATAAGTTAAAGTTGGACCTGAACCTATGTTGTCTGGATATGGATAGATGTGTGAGGTACTGTCAAGAATCGGGTATGGGATCCCTTAAACCCCCAAATCTTGGGATCTGCATATGAAAAGGATCCAATACACATTTTTTTCTTACGATTAAGGATCTTTAAAACAATGTTACAGGGACACATTTCTAATACCAAATTTGAAATTACCAAATTTTTGTCACTCTTCATCTCAAAATTTAATCGGTCAAATATTAAAAAATGATTAAAAATAATCAAAGTCAGTGAGCAATATTGAGCTATTCCAAGTTCCAACCACTCAGAAGCTAATATTGCCTAGAAAAGACAAGAAAGTAACTAATGCTTAAATGCTCTTTTAAGGTAAAATTAAAGTATATTCAAGAAAGTAACTAATGCTTAAATGCTCTTTTAAGGTAAAATTAAAGTATATTCAAGGCATGGAATTTGGAGCATGAAGCCAAAGTTTAAAGAAGAACAAAGATCCATGGAGCATGAAGAAAGAGACTGAAACTACAAGCATGAAGATTGAAGTCTTAGTAGTCAAAGTTAGTTTGTAAACTAACCCTTCATGTATCTTGTGGTTAATGACACTAAGTGCAGTCAAACTTAAAATGACTAAGAAATGACATTAAAGTCATTACGCATAAATGGGAAGAAATTGAAATTGAAAGTGAATGAAACTGGTCAATAAAGGAATTCACGGTTGATCATGGATCTCCACGGTCGACTGTGGCGGTGGACGATTGACCATACAATGTATTTCCTGCACTTAGCAGTTTACAATGGCTATTTGCACGGTTGACTGTTGTTCGTATGTAGTTTATCCATTCTACCCGTTGGAAGTGCTATAACGGCTATTTCTCTTCCAACCTCTATAAATATGACCCTTGGGGTCCCTAAACATCACCACTAAACACTTGGGCTTACCTTTGATCAACATACCAAGTGCTAGATCACCCTTGTGCCAATAGTTGCAAGATCTTGAGGGTTTAGCTAGGTTTTCTTTGTAAATCATTTTCAGGGTTATTTGTGTGAGCTCCTATTGTACATCTACCTATGTGAGAACGTCTTTCATTTTTATTTTATTTGGTGAGAAGGCACTGTATCAACCTTCGGAGTCGATGCTTGGGGATAAAGCTTCGGAGTTGGTGGGAAGGAACCGGATCAACTTCATTGTAACGGTTTGATCTCCACCCGTGAGGGAATCGGGTTTAGTGAATCCACAGGGAGGGGACATCCTTGTGAGCAAGGATTGAAATTTCGGTTTCGGTGAAAATCATATAATTTCGGCCTAAATTTTTAAATTTCGGTTTCGGTTTTAAATTTCGATCCCTGCCGAAATCCGAAATGTCGGTATTTTAGCCGAAATTTAAAACCATGCTTGTGAGAGTGGACGTAGGACGGGATTTGGCTGAACCACTATAAAAACCGGTGCACACTTTCTATCTCTTTCTCTTTATCTTTTTGTGCATTGATTTTTATTTTCTTGTTCTTTACTTTAGCATTTGTTCTTGCACTTATTTGTAAATTGTTTTAAACTTTTAGTAGAACAAAAGTTTTAAAAGACCCAATTCACCCACCTTGTGGGTTGCCTTACCTGAGCCAACAATATCCATCATGTATTTCGATTGGCAAATTTATATGCGGACTCATTGGTGTGTAGAGGTCTCTCTAGAGGATCATTGGTCGCTAGAGAGCATTTCCCCTTTTGAGGATGTTGTTCGAATTTCATGCTTTGATGTCTGTTGGTGTTTGTGGCTGCTCGTGACCATCTCGGTTTTGTTTAGCCTTCTCTCTTTCATCTTTTAATAAGGCCTTTTTAAATTTTAATTTTTTTATGGTCTAGTTTAATAGATGAATTCCTCAGTAGCTAGCGTCTAACGTCTCTGTTATATAAAAGTGTTGGTTTGCGATTCTGGAATGTGTCACTAGGTGAAATTCTTTGTAGCCAGTGTCTAATATTAGTGTTTCAATGTTATCTTTGCTCTTTATTATTGGAATGCTATTTATCATACTTAATACAAATGCTGGCTCTAATTGATTCCAAAATATTCTTTTGGCAGTGTTTTTAACAATTGATATTCATCTGTTGCTTTCCTATATTTCTCATCTTAGCAACTTTCTTCTTGTTGCAAATAGTCATGCACACATGCTGGTCAATACAGGTTTGAGAGTCTTTTGTTTAAGCTGGAAGCTTTGGATCATAGGACTCGGGAAAGGGCAGGAATTATAGCACCCACTTTGGGTTCACCTATTCCTGTTCTCCTCCAGCTAGATGCTGCAACTGAGGTGAACTTTTAATTCATTGCAGGAATTGAGTCTGTTTAATAATTAATGTGAGATTTTTTTGTGTTTCTTTCACTAGTTCTTACTAGCACAATCTTAAGGGATGAATGAATTTCTCCTTCTATTTTTTATTTTATTTATACTTTCTTCTCATCTAAATAAAGTATGCTGTTTTAGAGGAAATATTCATCCGGTTCTCATTGTCAAGTTTGTTGTCTGTTAGTTTGGATGTATGCTACATGACTATGCTCCAGATGCCTATCATCCATCTAAAGTCATTCAAATAATTCTGTTAAATTATTAATTTAGACAGGTATCTGCTAAAGGAACTTCCTAATTAATTGTTGTAATCAACTCATGCACTCTAGTCAGGAATTTTATTTTCTATTTGCGTCAGACAATATGCTACACTAACAAGGAAACCATAGTGCTCGTTCTTGCTAGAGATTGTTTATGCCAGCTACTTTATTATTGCAGTACCAATGGTAAACATGTGCAGTATGACTAAAGCTAGCACTTAGGGAGCCTTTTTATTTATAGAAAGAAAATTTTTTGTTTCTTTATTTTTAATTATAGGCTGCACTTTGGACGTGTATCCATGTTTACGCCTGTAATTGTTTGAGGTAGTGAGACACATGATATACAGGAAAGACGCTGTAATCTTCATTGAATTGAAAGACTTGCCCAGAGGCCTAGTTTCTCGCAAATGCAATATCTTGGGTACAGGTGCCCTTCCATGGGCAAATTAAAGCATCGTCAAATTGTTCATCCCCTCTGCAAGATCCCTGTTTTTTCCATTTCTTTTGCTTACAAAGCAATTCTTTTGAACAATTATTTATCCATGGAAACCTTTTGCCAAGCCTTCAATTCTTTTGCAGCATCATATGTTAGTTTGCCCTTGGCAGATGCATGAGGGGCACAGGAGCCCCTTATTGCTGCTTTATAGACACGCACCTTCTTACTAGAAACAATACAGGGATGCATGAAGATAATATGGCTACTTTGGAAGCATTTTCCCTTTTTGTTTATTTGTGCATATTTTGTAGTCAGTCTCTACATTCATGCATAATGACTTTGTTTAGTGTTATTGTTATATTGATTTCATGGTTGCGTCTTATTTAATTGGTACATTTGCCTTATGCTGCAGGCCTTGCAATGCCAGTCCATAAGATACGCGGTTTTCCAGTCTATCTATAACTACTGGAAAGCAAAGGTACATGTTACATCTTCCATGAGTATATAGCTAATAATTTTCCTTTTAATGTGCAAATATTATTGTTTATGCAGATTTAATGCTTCTGGTGCATCTTTGCTGAAATAGTGGAGAGCTTATTTGTCATAACAGGAAACATGGTGCTTTAAGTCAGTCAGTTTGGTTTTGCATGTTGGGTGCAATGTGTGTAAACTGCAATCCAAAAAGCCTCCAGTTTGCAGTATACACAAATTGCACCCAGAATAGCAATTAGGTTCTACATCCAAATTATCCCCTCAAGTTTATATTAATTTGATGTACTAATTATGCTCAAAATCGTTGCTTCTGTTGTATCATGCATTCTTATGCATGCTTTCTTGTTTTTTTTTTTTATCAGAGAGAGCGATGGCAAAAGCCTATTTTGCGGCGCTTGCAGGTGTGTTTTATTCTGTGCCTGAGTGTAGAATGATATTTCTGATGTGTTCTTGGAAGCATTTCATCTCTGTCCTTTGCAAGCATAGCCAATCCGTTCTCCTATTGATATGATATATGTGTTCAGGTTTATTTTGTACTGCAATGACCAAAAACCTTTTATACGCTTAACATGTTCTCTTCTAACATTAGATGGACCATCAGTTGGTTTGGCAAGCAATTGAAGTAATGGTTGCTTTACCCAACACAGTCTAAAAATATTGTATTTCATAAGAGGGCCAGACCGAATTGAGCTTGTAATTTACTTTGTACCTCTATGAAATTATTAAAACACATAAAAATGTGGTTGTAAGATTAATAGGACCTTTTCAATCTTATTCTAATTTTCCACATCTAAATTCAGCCAAGTTTTAACATTCCATGGCATATTTATATGGTAGTGTATTCTACTGAACAACTTGACCATTGAGACATTGGGGGAACTCAGTTTTACAATGTTACCTGAAATTGAATTCCATCTCTTTCCAGTACATAGAAACGAAATTCAAAGCTTTTGAGAATCATGAAACCTTAAGCCATTCCATTTCATTTCTATATAGTAGTAAATCATATAGAACAACTAAACTAATCAGACATCGGGTGAAGACGGCCTTAGTTGCACAACTAAACTAATCAGACATAGGGTGTAGACGGCCTTAGTTAGTTGCAGATCTGTTTCATCTCTTTCCAAAGATCTGTTTCATCTCTTTCCAATACACAAAAAACTAACTTCAAAGCTATTGACAATCATGAAATCTTATCCCATACAATTTTTTTACTGAATCGTACCATATCATTTGCAATTTTTATTTTTATTTTGGAATGGCAAATGAAATGAAAAACTCATTTGCAATTTTTGTCACATAAGACTATGAGTTCTGATTGATTTTTCAATGTAGTCAAATAATTTGTACAATTTGATTTACAGTAGGATCTTATCAACACTAAGCCAACCCATCCACATGATTGCAAGGTTCTAGGCTCATGACCGCCTGGTGATCTTTGGCTTTGATCCGCCTTAATGGTGCAAACCTTGGATGACATGTTACTTTCTCAGAATTTAGGAGCTTTCATCTGTCTTAATGGTGCAAACCTAGGGTTCACAAGTTGCTTTCTCGGAATTTAGGAGCATGAACATAAGATAATAATCAAACCCAGCTAGTGTTTTCAAAGAGTTTCTAAGCTTTAAAGTTCATCCATAAAAAACAAATCAACTCATTCCAAACATGTTCCATACAATAATTCCAAAAGAAAACAGCTAGCTAACAAATAAAAGAAACCAGATCTCAGCCAATGCTGTTTTAGAAATCATATATATAAAAATATTTGACTATGGCCCAAACGATGTCTACGAGAGGTAAGGGGAATAAAGGTCATTAACAGGATGAATGAGGGGTAATGAAGGTGACAAAGGTTAGGGAATGACGAAGGTAATGTGGCGAAAAGGTGAAGGGAATGGTTTGGCTAAGTAGGAAGAAAGAAAGGAAAAGGTTCAAAGGGTGAGAATGTAAGGGTAGGCTATAGGAAATGTACAGGAGAACGGAATCCATACTTAGGATGGCTTGTCAAGCTTCGTGCCTTCATCATCCGCTATATGTAATGGCTGAGAGGAGAAACAGAGAAAAGCTAATCTCGAAGGAAAATAAGAAAGTGGGGAGAAATAAAGGGAAGGGAGCAAGGGGAAGGCTCACAATAATGAGCTAGAGGGAATAAAGTGAAGAGAAATACAGGAGAAAGGGGAAAAGGAAGTGCATCTTAGAAACCCGTCCGAGAGGGATGAGGGAGAGGAGAGCAATAGGGCGGAGGCAAAGAAAAAAAGGAGCGGAAAAGGAGGGGTGTTGCTGCAACCCCGACATGAGGGTGAGAGCAGGGAAAGATAAGAAGAAGGAGAAAGAAGGAGAAAGAAGAAGGAAAAAGAAGAAAGAAAGGGCACTGATTCAAACGTCATGAATCATGCACAACTGGTTTGCCGTTCGTGTGAAGAGTTTCTGATCACTCAGTTCGTTATCCGGCGAGATAGTTGCCCCCTGACTTCGAGGGGCCAAGCCTTTTTTGCTCCTCTTCAGGCGGTCAAAAATATCCGCGAGATAGTTGACGATCTTAGTTAAC
Organism: Tasmannia lanceolata; assembly: GCF_043159265.1. NCBI lineage: Eukaryota > Viridiplantae > Streptophyta > Magnoliopsida > Canellales > Winteraceae > Tasmannia > Tasmannia lanceolata. Next base: position 183,710 of record NW_027518683.1, read on the forward strand.
TAAGAAGATAACGGAGAATGGGAGTAAGGGAATACTTCGGAAAACGACTAGTAAGTCCTCCAGATATTTTTTATCTGGGAAGGAATATAGCTAACGGAACTTGTAGCTGTGGCTACAGAATAGAAAGTCTTAAAGACCTATACCAAGACATAATAGAGGCTGTTATACGGTTTTTGAAGTTTTGCAATAGCTGGAGATTGACAAGGATTGTTGTAGGAGAAACCTAGTTCTACTGGGCAATGACCGTAGGTCTCCATCTCCCCGATCATTACCGAGAAGCCCTCGTGAATATGAATCAATTGGACCTGTGTATCCTGTGAGTATTACAACTTTGGATCACGTACTAGATGCCGCAGGTGTTCTAGATACAGAGAAAAGGATAAGGGAGAAAGAGACGGGCCAAGAATGGATAAGGGAGAGACCTTTATTCCTCTGTCATGGAAACTCTGGGGAAATATCCAGAAATTGAAGTGGCTGGCAAAGTAGTGGAAGACCGTAAAAAGGAGCTCAAAAAATGCCTGATTGGGTGTATGAAAGCTGTTTCATGGGACCTAGAAGAAATTTGGCAGTGGGCTATTAAAGAATGGCACCTACCGTTACTGCCAAACCACTTGTCATTAATAATCAGGAGGTGTTGTTTAGATTTGATTCGGAGCAACAAGCACTGTGGATCCTACGTGAAGGGGGTGAAGCCTCGGGGCCTAACTTATCCTCCTTGTTCTCTTGGAATCCAGCGACACATTCTGGAGCCAACACATTCAGATTCTATGATATCCCTCTCCATGCTTGGTCATTATCAACTGTTGAAGCTTTGGGGAAGCTTTTTGGGCATGTGACCAAAGTGCAATTATCAGGCGACCATGACTACTGTGTGGCCTTTGCCTCAGTAAAAGTCCTAACAGAGCATTGGAAGTTGATACCACCTTTTGTAAGTTTAAAGTGGATAGTAAATCCTTCCTAGTTCAAGTTAGTAAATGCCATATCCCCTGTAGATCTTGATCAGGAGTAATCAATCTGTAATGGTCTAAATCGATCCCTGACAAAACGACAGTCAAATACTACCTCCAATCATAAGGGAGGTAAGGATCCTAGGCTAGGAATAGCCTAAAAAAAGGCAAGGTTTAGTTTCAAAAAGATCTTGCGTAGTCGAAACCCTAGAAATTCAGTGGAGAGACATCTCATCTGGAAAGGTGAAAATGAACGGAAATCGCATAGCTTCCTTGAAAATAAAGTTTCCTCTTTAAGACGTCTTGATAAAACCAAAATTCCGTACCCTCCCAGAGAAGGTTGGAAAGTTGGGTACAAGTCATAAGAATCGATGGAGGAGAAGTGCATCAAATAGAAAAAACCAAAAAAGGAAACACTTTGTTTCAAATATAATTAAAATGATAGATGACTATGAGAAGTCAGGGGTTGCTGGCTATCAAATGATGAGGATCGAAGGAGTAAGCATCATAGAGGAAGGGAGCATCAGAAAAGAAGTCGGGGACATAAGTATGGAAGACCTCACGATGTGTCCCCATCGAGAAGTGAAATTGCAAAAGAATTCTAGAAATTCCAGCTCTTAAAACTTAGGCAGGAAGCAATGGCCTTTGAAGACGGACCTTCGGAACGGCCGGTTCTAGCGAATGTAGGCAGTGTCCTCCCGCCCAATCAGCAACATGAAAAGCACGGGCAAGAAAGTAAGGATTGACCGGAGGCTAATCAGGCAGGAGAAAGGGGAAAGGAGGAGTGAAGGTTCCAAGACGGCGAGAGACTCCATGGAAGTGGAGCTCAGAGGGAAAATTAAATCCTGTTTTGAGAAGGGGGAGCACATATCAGTATAAAAAGGGTCGGAATCTTCTGGGGATGAGACTTCAACAGAGGAAAAAGGAATTTCATCTGATTCAGAGGAAAGAGTATCCTCTGAGGAGTTTGATAAAATGACTAAATTGGGAGATCATTTGGGAATAGGATATCAGGAAAATATAGAAGAAACAAAGAAAATGTTCCTAGATATAGAAAAAAGGGACTCTGGGTTAAAAAAAGGAAAAACCCCGGGTAGAGGTAGAAGGGAACTTAATGCTCTCAAAAGTTAGAGACCTCGTAATGTTTTGGGACTCCGATGTCGGATAAACAGTAGAACAAAGTCGGATAAACAATAGAGCAAATTGGTCTTCCTGCTTGTCAATTTTTGGGAGCACTCAGAAGAAGATATTCTATGGCGATAGGATTTGCAGATTCTGCGGCCTTCCAAATGAAGGACCAGGCTTCCATGGGAAGCTCCTGTGCTGGTTAATTTTGTTTGGTGTTTTTGAAAACTGTAAAGTAAAATGTAAAGATGTTTGTTTAATTCCAGGAGGAAAGGATTTTCTTTTCACCTAGGAGAACGCTCCTGGGTAGTTCATACTATGTACATCCAGTGGGACTACCGGTCCCCATTGTGTTTTTGCTAAGTATGAATATATCAGTCATTTAAAAAAAAGAAAAAGAAAGAAAGACAACAAGAAGAGGAAGAGGAGGAGGAACAAGGAGATATATATATATATATATATATATATGCATTAATGCAGGATGGGTTCGTTTTCATCAAATCCAAATTAGGGTTGATTTGGGGGGGGGGGGGGGGTTGGGGTTATGGATTAGTTGTGGGTCATAAGGGAGCCGACCAATAGAAAATAAGAAGGGAGCAAGTGGGGCTTTAGGGGTTAAGTGAGCCGACCAATAGAAAATAAGAAGGGAGTAAGTGGGGCGTTAGGGGTTAAGTGGTGGATTATAGGGGGAGGTGGGTAGCCAATTGGAAATAAGAAAGGCTCAGGGGTTTTAGTGGTGGAGCATGGTTTTAAATTTAGGCCGAAACATTTCGTTTCAACCGAAATTTTTTGATTTTCATTGCTACCGACATGAAATCCACTTGAATTTGTAAAAATACCAGATTTTGTCCGAAATTTTATGACTTCGTTAATGTTTCGGTGCAACGTTTTAGATAAACAATGTAAAGACACATTTCGATAGGATTCCTAACAAAAATTAACTCCATTCGCAGAAAGGAGAAGAAGGGAGTATGGATAACTACATGGTCATAAGGGAGCTGACCAATAGAAAATAGAAAGGGAGGAAGTGGGGCTTAAGCGGTTAAGTGGTGGACCATAGGGGGAGGAGGGTAGCGAATCAAAAATAAGAAAAGTCAGGGGTTTTAAGTGGTGGGCCATGGTAGGACGGCCAAAGGGGTTTAAGTCCTTTATAAGCGAGTTTGGGCTTGGGTTTAGGGCCCATGGTTTTAAATTTCAGCCGAAACATTTCGTTTTAATTGAAATATTTTGATTTCGATTGCTACCGAAATGAAATCCACTTGAATCCGTAAAAATACCAGATTTCGTCCGAAATTTCGTGACTTCGTTAATGTTTTGGTCGAAATATGTGAAACATGCAACTTTTTAGATTTAAAAAAGTAAAGTTTTTGTCGAAATGACATTTAGATAGAAATCCTGACAAAAAGTCAACTTCATTCGCAGAAAGGAGAAGAATTCTTTGTACCATGTAGCCCTAACTTGGGCCTATATATGCATCATATTACATGGTAGAGCTCTTTAGTGGAGACTCACCACCTTCTCCCTCACTCTTCTTCTTCCCCTCTACCTTATCCTTATCTTCTAACATGGTATCAGAGCAAAGATCCTAAAGAGGAAAAGAAGAAGAGTCCATCTTCATTCCATCTCTGTCTTCCTGTTTTTTTCTCTCTCCACGCAACCCTCTCTCTCTCTCTCAAATCTCTCTCGTGGTCCAAAACCCTAAAATCTCTCTCCCTTTTTACGTATTTGCGCATTGCACATTACGGAAACCCCAGAATCTCTTTTGGGTTTCCATAATCTCCATATCTCTCTCTATCCCTAAAATCTCTCTCCTTCATGCACAGACTCTTGTTCGCAACCCTAACCTATTGCCGTACCCACATCTCCTTTTCTCCTTTGTTGTAAACCCTATACCCCATCATTCTTAGATCTCCAATCCAAACCCCAATATCCACAGATCCCTTCCTCCATATCCCCATTACCTCATCATCCACCACTTATTCCTCATATTTTCTTACCACGATCCCATCGGAAGAAGAAATATTCTTCCCAAATTCCTTTTCCATTCCCAAACCCTAAATCTCCATCCACAACCTCAAATCCTTCATCCCAAACCCTAAATCCCTAGACTCTAACCTCTTCTTGTGCATCCTTAAACCCCATTACCCCAACTCCTTTGTAAATACCATTTGTAAATCCATCCATCCCAAAAAAACACAAAAGATCCCTCTTGTATATTCTTTTTCTCCTTGTCTGCCTCCGTAAATTCCTTTCTTGTTCTTGTTTTGTTCTAAATCCATAAATCCCAACCATTCAACAAAATAAAATAAAAATAAAAAATCCATGGATCCCTTTCTTTCTACATCTTAGTCCCTTCTTGAGTAGTTTCCTACCTCCTCCTTTATGGTTTGAGCTTCCCTCCACCCCATCCAAATCTTGTCATCTCTTTCTTCATCCTAGTTGTGTTCTATGTCGTTTGTCTTGATATCAAAGGTGCACACCAAGTGTTTGATGTCTAAAGTGGTGTGGTGCGTTGAAGTTATTCTTTTCGGTGCAAGTTGAAGGCATTCAGCCTAATATAGTTCCATGGATGGAGTATGGTGTTGTTGGTGACTCCAGATTGATGTAGGAGCGACTCCGTTTTGTTGTTGGTTGGTTGTTTGGGTGGTTGATGGTTGGTTGTTTGGTTGGATTGTTGGTTTTTTTGTTGTATGAGTGGATTGTTGGTTGTGGTTGGTTCTTGGTTGGTTCCTTCCGCTTGATATTGTTGATTCTCTCATTGAAGCTCAATCCTTTGTCACAGCAGTGTTGCCAATTTCTTTGCATCTTTTTTTTAATGCCCGTACATGTCCATTTGTATCTGTTTTATACCCAAAAAAATGGTCAGAGAGCAATTAATCATTGAGAAAAGGAAACTGCATAGAACAGGTAGATAACTGCTTAAACTAATTTGTTGATTGTATATTATCTATCCATGCCCTTTGGCTAGTTGATTAATTTGTTTTGTGGCTCATTTTCAGCACAAATGATGACCTTTGTTCTTGTGTAACTTCCAATAGTGTCAGCTAATCTTGTCAATCTTCATAATGTTTCTGTTTTTGCAGCCGCCTCCACCAGTTAATGATACGAACCCCTACAATGTATTCAGGCCCAGGGAGAAAGCTCACCGTCTCCACACAAGAAGAGTAGGTGTTAGAATTTGCTTCATTTGTTGGGGGTGTTTGGTAGTCTGATAAGATGCCACAAAACTGTACCTTTTTCTCCCATTCTATAGAGGAAAATGGATCGATACAATTTCTTTGACTACTTCTACTTGCTTTTTGTTTTTTAGATGCAAAGGCGGGAGAACAATGTTCCATCCTTTGAGAAGCTTCGCCAGGTAAAGAGCACTATTATTGACTCGTTGTAGAAAAATATTGCTTTCTTTGGGCTTCGAGTGAACTCAACATTTCTCTTATAAAAACCATGAAATCTATCTACATTTCCTCCTTAATTGGTTTCCCAATAGGGCTGGCCTTGGTTGGGGCCTTGTGAACAATTGGACCTCACAATCTTTTGGTGCTTTCCTTATCTGTTTACAAGGCAAAGGAAGCAGCTTGGATCTTCTTGCTAGTTCTGCAAGCTTGGATTCCCTTTTTCTATTGTGCCTACTTAGTCTTGTGCCTACCTTATTTAAAGTTGTGGAAAAATATTCCTTTTTTTAATGGTAGTATTTATTAGTAATGAAGAGAAAGAATCCGACCAAGAAGGGTCTACAGGGTTGCCCTCGCTTTTGCTCTCCAATTTTCTAGAAGTAATGTAAATTCGAGTTCAATATGCCTACACTGATTTTAAACATTAAGGAGTTGTTTGGTTTTGAAGGCAATAGCTCTAATAGCATGTGAAACAACCAATTACTCCAAAAGCTTAAGCTGTTAGCATTAGTGTTACTAATCATTTATACTTCAACCCTCCCCCTCACAAGTGGCCCCTCTTTTTTTCTGGGTTGGCCGTACCCATCTAATGCCACCGCCCTTGTCTCTAAGGAGGCCTCCAATCCCAGCCGGACTAGGATTATCGATGCTGGAGCCATCAAAGTTAAGCTTAAGCTAGCCTGGTTTCAAGGGGGGGGGGGGGGGGGGGGGGGGGGACCATCTAGACGAAATATGCTCCTCTCTTTCGGTGCTGGATAACAACTCCTTCCGGCAACACTTCCGAGCGGCAGCACAAGTTGAAGCCTGGAATGATCGTCACCCAGGATATAGCAAGAGCGTCAATCTTCATATAGACGAATTCAGCACTTTTGGATACATTCCGGACGAGCTTTCCTCTCCTTACAGAAATTAATACTGCAAGCCTCCAAAGAATTCTGCCTTCTTTTTTTTTTTTTTGGCTCCAACACTGCATACCAAGACTCCATGAGATCGTTCAAATGCCGTGGAAACACCCATGATATGCCAAATCTGTCAATGATCTTGCACCAAACCTCTCTGACAAACTTGCAATGCATACGGAGATGATTGACAAACTCACCCGCTTCCACATAGAGAGGGCAATGATCGATGATCAGCATATTCCAGTTACGCAGATGATCTACCGTCTACTCTAAGATCCTGGACAGCTGTCCATCCAATGAAAACCATACGAAGGTCCTTTTTATTTTCTCTAAATCTCTCCATTAACCGTCTAATCAAGAAGATAGCTTCCATAGTCGATCGTCCGTGCATGAAGCCAAATTGATTCTTTTACACCTTAGTCTCTCTTCTTAGTCTATGCTCAATTACCCTCTCCCAAAGCTCCTTATAAATAGGTACTAATGTACTCTTCCTCCACTCATCAAGCATCTTCTTAGTCTTCAAATATTGTTAGTTAACCAAACCAAACCCACATCACCCAAGCATCTCCAGGTCTCAATAGGAATATCGTCAGTCCCCCTAGCCTTATCTAATTTCATATTTTTCATAGCTACTCTTATCCCTGATGTTCGGATTCTACAAACAAACCTCCGGTTTGTATCATCAAAAGCGTTATCAAGTTCTCCCAAATTCTTTACAGGTTCTCCATTAAACAACTTATCAAAGTAACTTCTCCACCTCTCTTTAGCCTCATTTTCTTTTACTAATAATATTTGATTCTCGTCTTTGATGCATTTTATATAATTCAAGTCCCTGTTCTTCCTTTCTCTCATCTTAGCAAGCTTGTAGACATCTTTTTCACCCTCTTTCGTCCCTAACCTGTGGTACAAGTCCTCATATGCCTTGCCTCTAGCTTCCCTTACTGCCTTCTTAGCTTCTTTTATAGCCAATTTATACTTCTCAAGGTTCTCCTCATTTCTACACTTATGCAAACATTTATAACACTCTTTTAGACCTAATCGCCTTTTGGACCTCCTCGTTCCACCACCACGTGTCTGTAGATGGCATCCCACTTCCTCTAGATTCTCCAAGTACCTCTCTAGCCACTTTGTGTGACTAAACACTCTCCGGGTATGACTTTACAATCTTTACACGCAGCTCTGTCCTCTCTCCTAGTGAGGATAAAATCTATTTGGCTACAGTTGGTGCCACTGCTAAAGGTTTTCAAGTGTGAATCTCTTTTCTTAGAAAAAGTATTTGTTAACATCAAATCATATGCCACTGCAAACCCCAAAATATCTTCTCCTGCCGCATTCCTATTGCCAAAACCCAGCCCTCCATGAACCCTCTCAAAACCTCCACTAGTTCTTTCCACATGTCCATTTAAATCTCCTCATATAAATAACTTCTCTCCATGTGGTATTCCTTGGACTACTTCATCCATATCCTCCCAAAATTGCCTCTTGACAGACTCATTTAATCCTATTTGAGAGGTTTACCCACTAATAACGTTAATCGTCTCTTCAACTAATACTAATTTAATTAGAATAATTTATCACCCTTCCTTTTAACATCTACAACCTCATCTCTTAGGCTCTTATCTATTATGATCCCTACACAATTTATGTTCCTCTCCTTCCCTGTATACCATAACTTGAAACCCGTATTTTCTATTTCCCTAGCTTTTTCTCCTACCCAATTAGTCTCCTAAAGACAAGCTATATTAACTCTCCTTCTACTCAGCGTATCAACTAATTCCCTCAGCTTTCCTGATAGTGAACCTATGTTCCAACTGGCTAAATGAATCCTACTCTCTTGGACTAGCTTCCTCGCCCCCCACACCCGTCCAGTAGAGTGCGAGGACCCTTGCTCATTTTCCACCACACCTGGGCTGATGTGGCACATCACTAAGGGAGTGACGGCCCAGGACTAGCCTCCTCACCCACCCCCCCATGAAAGTGCAAAGATCCTTGCTCATTTAACACTACATCCAGGCGCCAATGCAGCGCGTCGCTAAAAGGGTTACGCCCCAACAAATTTTCTATAGGATTCATTTCATAGAAGAGTGGCAAAGTTTACGGCCAGCTGCCAACCTGATGCTAACCCTCCTCCTTTATCCTGGCTTGGGACAAGCTGTGAAAAACACAGGCGGAGTGAGGAAACAAAGAACCAACAAATACACAAAAATTTTACCTGCTACGAATGATAGGGACTTCTAAGAAAACACATAACAATGCGCCTTTAGCATGTAGAAACCAAGAAATATCTTCTCAAATAGGATCAAACAAGATGTGCAGCAAACATCAAGAAAAGATGCGAGAAACAAAATCACACAAAGCAAGAACACAAGATTTATGTGGTTCTGCTATGTGCCTACGTTCACGGGATAAGAGTTTCACTGTTTCGGTTTAAGATTACAAAACTTTCCTTGTCAGCCAAAAAAACTCAAAGAAAACCTCACTACCTATAACCCTAATATGTGGCTTATATATCAATGAAAAATTTCCTTGTCAATTCGTCCCACGTGTGCATCGCGCACACTAGTCCATCAAGCTTTTGAGGAATGCCAGAATACAAGATATCATCTGCACAACATAGCTAATGTAGGAAGATCTGTCCAATGCCAAAAATATTATTTTTCTTACACTAATAAGCATTTTTCTTACCAATAATATTTAATCGACCAAGGAGGGTCCTTCTTAGAACCGATCATGTCAATTTAAGACCTTTGCTATCTGATTCTACCCAAACATTCTAGAATCTAAAGGCTTTACAATATCTAAGGTCATCAAGAATGCTTTTAGCTTCCGCCTGGATATTACTTCCCTTACATAATAACGAAATAATGAAAAGATAATCCTGGCAACTTGATTTTTAACAATCCCACCACGCCAGATACGATGCCCCATCAGTATTCAATTTTAGCTTACCTAGTTTGGGCCTTTTCAATGTCGCCAAGAGCCTTTTCTTACTAAGAAGAGCAACATGAAGATGGAGAGAATGAATTGGCAAGCCTTTTTTTTCTCAGGCAATCACAGCTTTAATTAGCAAATTGATTGGCACCTCTTCTTTAGGCATGACACAACAAATACACTTGAAGGAAGAGGGATGAATATATCCTTCAATTGGCTATCAACAGGGACTGCGTTCATAAAAAAATCCAAATGAAGCGTCCAATTTCCATTGGAAGATTCTTCCAGTGAATGTAGACCACATTCTGTTAGGAATTTTAGTTCGCACCATATTCCATGCTGATTTAGTAGTGAAGTTGCCCGATTTATTAGGAGTCCAAACCAGCACATCTTCAGTATCAGTTATCCTCACCATAGATGCTTTGATGACATTAACAATTCCTTGTGAAATATTTTGCTCTACCTGAGAAAGATTTCACACTCCGGCTTCATTTATTACTTCCTTGACCAGTCACTTGAGATTTAATTGCTCCCAGTTGGAAACCTGATTAATCAATGGGTAGTTGCCAAACCATTTATCTGTCCAAAAGGCAACACTATCTTTTCTTATGATCCATCTATCGTTACTAATCAACTCATACCATAGCTTGGAATCACTTGTTTTTCTTTCCATACGATAGAAGCTTCTACCCTTAACCAATTGAGCTAGAGTCTCAACCCCACCACACGGCACACCTGTTCACATTTAAATGCAGGTTAGGATTACATTGTTTGGCGGTCAACCGAAAAAACTAAATTGATTGTCAGATGATGTGTGCTTTTATCCTTTGATTGTCACTTTTATTTCCTTGTTGGCTAATGTTTTGCTTTAGTGCTCACAAGTAATGAAGTAACTTATGTTTAAAGTGATTCTGCCATTGTATTGTCGGAAATCTGGACTCTGGAACTGGTTCACTGTTTTAACGTTCCTTTTACTTTTCACATCATATTGAACTTCCTTTTTTACATTTTCAACCAAAAAAAAAATTGCTGAGTTCAATATGTGATTCAGGTTAGGCGCAACTTGGACCAAGCTAAAACAGTATTAGAGGCTTTGATTAAGGTATTGCTATGTGCAGACAATTTTAAAATTTTGTTAATAAGTTTTGCTTATGAATATTATTGGTTATCACTAGAAAATATATGTTGCATCTGATAACATAATTTTCCTGCAGAGGGAAGAGAAGAAGCGAGAGGTCATGGAGAGTGAAGTTAGCCTTCAACGAATTCAGATCAAGTATAAGGTATGCACCTGATGTGATGTGATGTCCTCTTCTGCTTTGTGATGTAGATAGTAGGCCCTATAAAAGGCATATTTGCCCATCATTATTTATTTACATGTTTTAGTTTTCCATGTTATTTAGTTTCTAGGATTTTGTTTCCATGTTTTTAGTTTTAGGGCTGGTTTCAAGATTCAGATGTTATATAGGATTTTTCTCTGGGTTCCAAACCTCCAGTGTATACTTTTTTTTTTGCCTTTTTATTTTCCATGGAATTTTATTTCCATCCCATTGCTTATATATAGGCCTCATTGTATTAGTAATTTGAAGCTTTTGATGAATTAAAGATTGATTGAGATTCTCCCCTTCAATTTCCTCTATTCTTCTCCCCCAAGACTTCTTCTCGTCTATTCTTCTCCTTCTCTTCTTCTATTCTTCTCTCTCTTCTCTTCTTCAATTCTTCTTCTGCTACTCTCTCTTATTCTTCTCTCTCTTCCCTCTTCTTCTATTTCTCTTCCCGGTCCTACATCACTTTGGTTGTGTTAATATTTGTGAGAAGATTTGATGAAAACAACTTGCGGAAAAAAATCTAATTATTTAGTTTAGAAAAAAAAAGGAACTTTGCATCTCATTTTCAAAAAAAAATAAAATAAAATTTGCATCTGAATGATTAATATTTTCATTGGAACTTTAACTTCCACAAATCTGGGCTTGACCTTTTAGCCTAAATAACCACATGAGTAGAATCTCCTACCGTTGAATATTCATAAATTGTCAGAAGAGCGCATCCTTACACTTTATTGGAACCTTCAACCCCAATAGGACCGGAGAATACCCCTTGACAATTTCATCCAGCTAGTTTCTGAGACCTGTCCCAAATTTCCTTGGGAGCTTCCTTCAAAGATAAATTTGATTCAATTGGTGGGAGGAAAGTCCATCTAGCTACAATTCTCTCTGACCTTTTGATCATGCCACAGGAAGCTTTATAACCGGGTGCTGGCTACACCCAAACGATGTAGCATGATCAGTTTTCCTTATTAATAATTTAGCAACTGATATTTGATGTCAGTATTGTAGGGGTGGTAGACTAAACTGTGTAAACGCCTGAATTGACATTGTTTTTCCTATACCCTTCCCTATTTTTTATGTCACTTTTGTTTCCGGGGAGTCTTTTGCAGGGCAATTTATGCATGGTACTATAACTTATTAGGACTTGTCACATCTTTTTCATATTTTGGAGTACTAGGGTTACCATGACATTAGATATGGCAGTTTTAGGTTACCATGACATTATATATGGCACATTAAGACATTTACATGTGAGTCTTGCTCTGAATTAGCAGTTAACTGATTAATAATTTGAATGGGTTTCCAGCATGAGACTCAGCTCCTTGAAGATGGGCTAGTGCTGCCTGGCTTCCCATCCTTCCCTTGCAGATTTGGTTCAAGTGACTCAGACGACATGGCAAACAGCCGCCCGCGTACTCGACCAGCCACCACAGCACTGAATTCGCCTTTCCCAGACTCATCCAAGCTGATGATGGTCCCACCGGGACGCATGAAGCAAGAGTTGAGATGGCTCCATAGGAGGAGGGTAAATATATTTTTTGCTGAATCATACTTTCCCTTTTCCCATTTCTACTTGTTTTGTCAGCTATGGCAAAAGAGGTATAATCCAAGACTCAATTATCGAAGCAACGATCAAGGTTTTAAAAGCCAAAGATTGGCTTATGAGTTCTAAGTTTTAGAAGTCAAAGATTGGTTTTACTTGATGAGTTCAAGAGGTCAAGCTGACCCAAAACTCGGTTGAAGTATAAAAAGCTTATGTTGAACCGAGTTATGAGAACTGCTTATCAAGTTTCTATACTTGGTTTTCGGGTTTTTACAACGAAGGAGTTTTCACATTAGCTAACCCAACCAGATGCTTAGATCGACTGAGTTGAGCATTATTGAGTTTCTCCAGTGCTGGGTCAAATTAATAAGACTGCCGAAGATGGTGTATGTTCCACACTATTCTATACCACTATGTAACGTAACCAAGAAATACAAATTGTATCACAAAGGGCTGTTTTCAATATATACTTAATGTGCCACTCTACTTGTAGTGCATTGAAGATGCATTATTTCTGATCTGTAGTGTGAAATGTGGCTTTAATGCAGGGTGGTGTACATGAACCCGTTTTGCTGTTCACCAGACCTCTAGATCCAGAGAAATTGGGTGCTGCTGGCATTGTGCAGCCATCATCAGATCCTCCTCCGGTGGTGGTGGAAAATGGCTCAACAACAACCTCACCACCATATCGTTTTCATGGAAGGGTTGGTCGAGGAGGGCGGATTATCTTTGATCGTCGATGGACTTCAAACAGCACTTGGCCATGACAACTCTTCAAGTCCCAGGCCCTCACCACATGGTTGAAATATTTTTTGAGATTTTTCTACCTTGCTCTCTAACTCAGTGCAATCCAGAAACCGGGCCAATGTCAATAGAGAAATCCACCAAGAGGGTCCGGATTTGCTTTTGCAGTAATTTGCCAGGGCCCTAGCAAATCGGAGAATGAGAATATTCGTCTTGCGATGATGCTCGGCCCGGACATTCGATATGCAGAGAGCAGCAAGGGCCAATCACCAAACAAACAGGTGGAAATCGCTGGCGGCACAGTTCGGCAGACTGAGCCCTCAATCTGAGTGAGACATGTTTGTCTCTGAAGCTTGCCCTTAACCTTTGTACAATTAGTTTCATATGTCCTCAAAAGAAACCAGCATTATTTTCTCATTTCTTGTTTTTCTTCCCATTTTTTGCCCCTTTACTTTCTCTGTTGTGTTATTGTCTCAGCTGCAATATCATGCTCAAAAGCAGGCCTTTCTTTTTCAGGCAAAACGTCGAGCAATAAAACTGAAAGAGAAAACAAGTGGTACTGGTAGGAGGCAAAAAGAAGGAATAAATCCAAAGAGTCCGACGACATCCCGGCCATATGAGTGTTGTTTTAGTTAAAGAGGGAGTGAATAGAGGATGGGGGTAGTTAAAAAAGGTGGCACGAATATTTGTATATTTAAACAACAAAACTGTCGGATGGGTCTTGAGGTACTTTCGCCTTGCTCTTCTCCCTCTCTACTATTCCATTGACATGCCCCCCACTTTGCCCTACAATCAGGAAAAATAGCTTCATGAGTCTCATACGAGCTCACCGAGGGCTAGTTTACTCTTTCCTCTGTTTTTTTATTTCACCAACAGTCTTTCATCGAGGAAAATTCGAAACAAAAATAAAACCGGCCCAACTAGACTGAGAGGAAGAGCTACATGAGAGAGTATTACTAGCCGGGAAACGCATTTCTGAGGGGAAACTCTTTACGAGGGATTTTTTTTTTTAGTATATATGGTGGATGGCAAAAACAGTGGGGTCCACATTTTTTTTGGGTGATGGGTCCTGATGAAAATGCTATGGTTATTGCTTATTTGAGGGATGTTTCAAATTTCTATGAAAATTTGATAATATAGAAAGAAAAACCCTTTTTCTTTTTGTTTTCTCGGTAGAATTTGAGCGGGAGAGGTTCGGATCATTTTTGCAGGTTGCATGTCAAACGGTGCCCCTACTCCTGGATTTCATTCGAAACAGATGGAGGAAAGCTACTTCACACTGCGTCAGAATCTAAGCCCCCGCCTTAGCCCCTCATTGGGAATTTCTTCCCCTCGTCTCTGAAATCTATAACCCTGCCTTATTTAGCCCCTGGTGATCCAACCCTCCCTTGAAAACGGCTGAAACGAAGTGGATGATCCGAACAAGCTGAAAAGTGAAAACGCACCCTTTGGACAAATTTTTTTTTTTTTTTTTTAAATTACCAACGTTCCTGAGGTTAACTCATATAGCTAATATGAGGTGGCGCTAACCAAACATAAGGGGCCCACGTTGTTAGGATGATCCAAAGCATTCATTTGAAAGGCCCCATCATAGATAGGGTGTGTACAATAAATCAGCTCCATTTGATCATTCTAACCCATCCAAAAGTGGAAGGCAAAAGGGATAGACACTTTTTTCCCACAAATCTGCGCATTTTTTCCTCCACTTTTGGAGGGGTTAGGATGATCCCCAATGGAGCTGATTTTTTGTATACACCCTATCTATGATGGAGCCTTGCAAATGAATGGTTTGGATCATCCAAACAAAGTGGGCGCTTTATGTTTTGTGAGCACCACCTCATATAAGCTTATTTGAGGTTAACCTCTCTCTCTCTCTCTCTCTCTCTCTCTCTCTCTAGAGGAAGGGGAGCCTGACACGTAAGGCATGAAGAGTAAAACGCCCTTTCCTCTTTATTATTATTATTATATATATATATTGGTATTTCATACGAAAGTTACATGAAGAAGGGACCGGGAGTCCCCCATAAATACATCGTATGATGGCCAAGGGGAGAACCCAAAGCCCTACAAGATCAAAATCTATCCCCATTTACATTCTCCGTCCAAAACAAAAAAAAAACATATAACTCCCTAACAAACTTTTGCGATCTTCCTTGAAGATCTTGATTAGAGCACCCATTATAGAACTCCCAAAAGAACTTTTGCGATCTTCCACGAAGATCTCGAAGAAACACCTTCTTCTCATCCCGATTCTCCACATCTGTCTCCATTACACAAGGTCAAGGCAAAAACTATTTTCCTACATCTCGTGTCGAGGAATTCCAAAATAAAATTATATCTGATCCTATAGCCAAAAAACCTTTTTACCAAAAACTTTCCCAAAAGAAAACATCTCCTAAGATTACAACAATAAAAACTTAAAAGACTTCAATCCAAAAACATAATAAAACAATCCCAAAAAGCTCCAACCCAAACTATTTACAGAGAACGAACCGAGCTTTGAGCTCTCTACTGCCTCGCACAACCCTTTGGACAAATATGGTACTTTCTAGAGTCAGGACACACCTATTATGGGCCCCACTTAAAACAATGTAAGCATAATTTGAACATCTTGTACGTGGGCCCAGTCGAAATCATATTCACTTGAATAATGTATTTGAATATAAAGGGAGGGAGTATGGGTCAACCATATTTTCTCGACCCATTTTAGGCAATCTCGTAAATGACAAGTATGATTTGCAAAGGGGAGGTGTATCAAAGGAGATACTGAAGAATGCAAATCATGCTGACATGGCCCACGAATGGAGATCAGACTCAAATGGCAACTCCCAGAAGGTTATATTTCAGAAGTGAGAATTGTCCCTACCCCTCCTCTGACAAAGCTTTCTTTATTATCCTACTACAAGAAACAGTCATCAGCACTAGAAAAACACAGTCAGGCAAAAAAAAGGGGGGAAAAACTCCATTAAGGGTTGATTCCCTTCCCTCGCCAAAAAAATTATCCACATGATCAGTTGCATTCCTAGGCACAAGCAATTTTAAACTAACGGATCTGCCGCCCGCACGACCAAAATATAAGATGAGAAAAGTAAACAACAGAGCTTCCTTTCTGCTCCAACAAGACTCATTATTCATCATACAGATACATCAACTCAGCTGGAATTACCTCTTACCGAATAATATCCAACTTCCCAATAAATGTTCATTGTTTCAAGCAAAGATGGTGATGGCAGTCAAAGATGCCTTGCCTCCATCCTAGAGAAAGCTGGCTAGTGCAATAATACAGGTCGGCTTTCTAAGGAAACCGAATGCAAAGTTCAGTGATGCAAAGAATACAAATCTCTATGACAGATTTCTCGTCTTTTTTGTTTTGGTGGGT